>NW_026608980.1:165000-423404 GCF_029499605.1 Hyla sarda | reverse complement strand
CTATTGTATACTGTGTGTGATGTGTGGTGGATGTGCACTATTGTATACTGCGTGTGATGTGTGGTGGATGTGCACTATTGTATACTGTGTGTGATGTGTGGTGGATGTGCACTATTGTATACTGTCTGTGATGTGTGGTGGATGTGCACTATTGTATACTGTCTGTGATGTGTGGTGGATGTGCACTATTGTATACTGTCTGTGATGTGTGGTGGATGTGCACTATTGTATACTGTGTCTGACGTGTGGTGGATGTGCACTATTGTATACTGTCTGTGATGTGTGGTGGATGTGCACTATTGTATACTGTCTGTGATGTGTGGTGGATGTGCACTATTGTATACTGTGTGATGTGTGGTGGATGTGCACTATTGTATACTGTGTGTGTGATGTATGGTAGATGTGCACTATTGTATACTGTGTGTGATGTGTGGTGGATGTGCACTATTGTATACTGTGTGTGATGTGTGGTGGATGTGCACTATTGTATACTGTGTGTGATGTGTGGTGGATGTGCACTATTGTATACTGTGTGTGACGTGTGGTGGATGTGCACTATTGTATACTGTCTGTGACGTGTGGTGGATGTGCACTATTGTATACTGTGTGTGATGTGTGGTGGATGTGCACTATTGTATACTGTGTGTGATGTGTGGTGGATGTGCACTATTGTATACTGTGTGTGACGTGTGGTGGATGTGCACTATTGTATACTGTCTGTGATGTGTGGTGGATGTGCACTATTGTATACTGTGTGATGTGTGGTGGATGTGCACTATTGTATACTGTGTGTGATGTGTGGTGGATGTGCACTATTGTATACTGTCTGTGATGTGTGGTGGATGTGCACTATTGTATACTGTGTGTGATGTGTGGTGGATGTGCACTATTGTATACTGTCTGTGATGTGTGGTGGATGTGCACTATTGTATACTGTGTGTGACGTGTGGTGGATGTGCACTATTGTATACTGTGTGATGTGTGGTGGATGTGCACTATTGTATACTGTGTGTGATGTGTGGTGGATGTGCACTATTGTATACTGTGTGTGATGTGTGGTGGATGTGCACTATTGTATACTGTCTGTGATGTGTGGTGGATGTGCACTATTGTATACTGTCTGTGATGTGTGGTGGATGTGCACTATTGTATACTGTGTGTGATGTGTGGTGGATGTGCACTATTGTATACTGTGTGTGATGTGTGGTGGATGTGCACTATTGTATACTGTGTGTGATGTGTGGTGGATGTGCACTATTGTATACTGTCTGTGATGTGTGGTGGATGTACACTATTGTATACTGTCTGTGATGTGTGGTGGATGTGCACTATTGTATACTGTGTGTGATGTGTGGTGGATGTGCACTATTGTATACTGTGTGTGATGTGTGGTGGATGTGCACTATTGTATACTGTGTGTGATGTGTGGTGGATGTGCACTATTGTATACTGTGTGTGTGATGTGTGGTGGATGTGCACTATTGTATACTGTGTGTGATGTGTGGTGGATGTGCACTATTGTATACTGTGTGTGACGTGTGGTGGATGTGCACTATTGTATACTGTGTGATGTGTGGTGGATGTGCACTATTGTATACTGTCTGTGATGTGTGGTGGATGTGCACTATTGTATACTGTGTGTGATGTGTGGTGGATGTGCACTATTGTATACTGTGTGTGATGTGTGGTGGATGTGCACTATTGTATACTGTGTGTGATGTGTGGTGGATGTGCACTATTGTATACTGTGTGTGATGTGTGGTGGATGTGCACTATTGTATACTGTGTGTGATGTGTGGTGGATGTGCACTATTGTATACTGTCTGTGATGTGTGGTGGATGTGCACTATTGTATACTGTGTGTGACGTGTGGTGGATGTGCACTATTGTATACTGTGTGTGATGTGTGGTGGATGTGCACTATTGTATACTGTGTGTGATGTATGGTGGATGTGCACTATTGTATACTGTCTGTGATGTGTGGTGGATGTGCACTATTGTATACTGTCTGTGATGTGTGGTGGATGTGCACTATTGTATACTGTCTGTGATGTGTGGTGGATGTGCACTATTGTATACTGTCTGTGATGTGTGGTGGATGTGCACTATTGTATACTGTCTGTGACGTGTGGTGGATGTGCACTATTGTATACTGTGTGTGATGTGTGGTGGATGTGCACTATTGTATACTGTCTGTGATGTGTGGTGGATGTGCACTATTGTATACTGTGTGTGATGTGTGGTGGATGTGCACTATTGTATACTGTGTGTGATGTGTGGTGGATGTGCACTATTGTATACTGTGTGTGATGTGTGGTGGATGTGCACTATTGTATACTGTGTGTGATGTGTGGTGGATGTGCACTATTGTATACTGTGTGTGATGTGTGGTGGATGTGCACTATTGTATACTGTGTGTGACGTGTGGTGGATGTGCACTATTGTATACTGTGTGTGATGTGTGATGGATGTGCACTATTGTATACTGTCTGTGATGTGTGGTGGATGTGCACTATTGTATACTGTGTGTGATGTGTGGTGGATGTGCACTATTGTATACTGTGTGTGATGTGTGGTGGATGTGCACTATTGTATACTGTGTGTGACGTGTGGTGGATGTGCACTATTGTATGCTGTGTGTGATGTGTGGTGGATGTGCACTATTGTATACTGTCTGTGACGTGTGGTGGATGTGCACTATTGTATACTGTGTGTGATGTGTGGTGGATGTGCACTATTGTATACTGTCTGTGATGTGTGGTGGATGTGTACTATTGTATACTGTCTGTGATGTGTGGTGGATGTGCACTATTGTATACTGTGTGTGACGTGTGGTGGATGTGCACAATTGTATACTGTGTGTGATGTGTGGTGGATGTGCACTATTGTATACTGTGTGTGATGTGTGGTGGATGTGCACTATTGTATACTGTGTGTGATGTGTGGTGGATGTGCACTATTGTATACTGCGTGTGATGTGTGGTGGATGTGCACTATTGTATACTGTCTGTGATGTGTGGTGGATGTGCACTATTGTATACTGTGTGTGATGTGTGGTGGATGTGCACTATTGTATACTGTGTGTGATGTGTGGTGGATGTGCACTATTGTATACTGTGTGTGACGTGTGGTGGATGTGCACTATTGTATACTGTGTGTGATGTGTGGTGGATGTGCACTATTGTATACTGTGTGTGATGTTGGGTGGATGTGCACTATTGTATACTGTGTGTGACGTGTGGTGGATGTGCACTATTGTATACTGTGTGTGTGATGTGTTGTGGATGTGCACTATTGTATACTGCCTGTGATGTGTGGTGGATGTGCACTATTGTATACTGTGTGTGATGTGTGGTGGATGTGCACTATTGTATACTGTGTGTGATGTGTGGTGGATGTGCACTATTGTATACTGTGTGTGATGTGTGGTGGATGTGCACTATTGTATACTGTGTGTGACGTGTGGTGGATGTGCACTATTGTATACTGTGTGTGATGTGTGGTGGATGTGCACTATTGTATACTGTGTGTGACGTGTGGTGGATGTGCACTATTGTATACTGTGTGTGATGTGTGGTGGATGTGCACTATTGTATACTGTGTGTGATGTGTGGTGGATGTGCACTATTGTATACTGTGTGTGACGTGTGGTGGATGTGCACTATTGTATACTGTGTGTGATGTGTGGTAGATGTGCACTATTGTATACTGTGTGTGATGTGTGGTGGATGTGCACTATTGTATACTGTGTGTGATGTGTGGTGGATGTGCACTATTGTATACTGTGTGTGATGTGTGGTGGATGTGCACTATTGTATACTGTGTGTGATGTGTGGTGGATGTGCACTATTGTATACTGTGTGTGACGTGTGGTGGATGTGCACTATTGTATACTGTGTGTGATGTGTGGTGGATGTGCACTATTGTATACTGTGTGTGTGATGTGTGGTGGATGTGCACTATTGTATACTGTCTGTGATGTGTGGTGGATGTGCACTATTGTATACTGTGTGTGTGATGTATGGTAGATGTGCACTATTGTATACTGTCTGTGACGTGTGGTGGATGTGCACTATTGTATACTGTGTGTGATGTGTGGTGGATGTGCACAATTGTATACTGTCTGTGATGTGTGGTGGATGTGCACTATTGTATACTGTGTGTGATGTGTGGTGGATGTGCACTATTGTATACTGTGTGTGATGTGTGGTGGATGTGCACTATTGTATACTGTGTGTGACGTGTGGTGGATGTGCACTATTGTATACTGTGTGTGATGTGTGGTGGATGTGCACTATTGTATACTGTGTGTGACGTGTGGTGGATGTGCACTATTGTATACTGTGTGTGATGTGTGGTGGATGTGCACTATTGTATACTGTCTGTGATGTGTGGTGGATGTGCACTATTGTATACTGTGTGTGATGTGTTGTGGATGTGCACTATTGTATACTGTGTGTGATGTGTGGTGGATGTGCACTATTGTATACTGTCTGTGATGTGTGGTGGATGTGCACTATTGTATACTGTGTGTGATGTGTGGTGGATGTGCACTATTGTATACTGTGTGTGATGTGTGGTGGATGTGCACTATTGTATACTGTCTGTGATGTGTGGTGGATGTGCACTATTGTATACTGTGTGTGATGTGTGGTGGATGTGCACTATTGTATACTGTGTGTGATGTGTGGTGGATGTGCACTATTGTATACTGTGTGTGATGTGTGGTGGATGTGCACTATTGTATACTGTCTGTGATGTGTGGTGGATGTGCACTATTGTATACTGTGTGTGACGTGTGGTGGATGTGCACTATTGTATACTGTGTGTGTGATGTGTGGTGGATGTGCACTATTGTATACTGTGTGTGACGTGTGGTGGATGTGCACAATTGTATACTGTCTGTGATGTGTGGTGGATGTGCACTATTGTATACTGTGTGTGATGTGTGGTGGATGTGCACTATTGTATACTGTGTGTGATGTGTGGTGGATGTGCACTATTGTATACTGTGTGTGATGTGTGGTGGATGTGCACTATTGTATACTGTGTCTGACGTGTGGTGGATGTGCACTATTGTATACTGTGTGTGTGATGTGTGGTGGATGTGCACTATTGTATACTGTCTGTGATGTGTGGTGGATGTGCACTATTGTATACTGTGTGTGATGTGTGGTGGATGTGCACTCTTGTATACTGTGTGTGATGTGTGGTGGATGTGCACTATTGTATACTGTCTGTGACGTGTGGTGGATTTGCACTATTGTATACTGTCTGTGACGTGTGGTGGATGTGCACTATTGTATACTGTCTGTGATGTGTGGTGGATGTGCACTATTGTATACTGTCTGTGATGTGTGGTGGATGTGCACTATTGTATACTGTGTGTGATGTGTGGTGGATGTGCACTATTGTATACTGTGTGTGATGTGTGGTGGATGTGCACTATTGTATACTGTGTGTGATGTGTGGTGGATGTTCACTATTGTATACTGTGTGTGATGTGTGGTGGATGTGCACTCTTGTATACTGTGTGTGATGTGTGGTGGATGTGCACTATTGTATACTGTCTGTGATGTGTGGTGGATGTGCACTATTGTATACTGTCTGTGATGTGTGGTGGATGTGCACTATTGTATACTGTGTGTGACGTGTGGTGGATGTGCACTATTGTATACTGTGTGTGTGATGTGTGGTGGATGTGCACTATTGTATACTGTGTGTGACGTGTGGTGGATATGCACAATTGTATACTGTCTGTGATGTGTGGTGGATGTGCACTATTGTATACTGTGTGTGATGTGTGGTGGATGTGCACTATTGTATACTGTGTGTGATGTGTGGTGGATGTGCACTATTGTATACTGTGTGTGATGTGTGGTGGATGTGCACTATTGTATACTGTGTGTGATGTGTGGTGGATGTGCACTATTGTATACTGTGTGTGATGTGTGGTGGATGTGCACTATTGTATACTGTGTGTGATGTGTGGTGGATGTGCACTATTGTATACTGTGTGTGATGTGTGGTGGATGTGCACTATTGTATACTGTGTGTGATGTGTGGTGGATGTGCACTATTGTATACTGTGTGTGATGTGTGGTGGATGTGCACTATTGTATACTGTGTGTGACGTGTGGTGGATGTGCACTATTGTATACTGTGTGTGATGTGTGGTGGATGTGCACTATTGTATACTGTGTGTGATGTGTGGTAGATGTGCACTATTGTATACTGTGTGTGACGTGTGGTGGATGTGCACTATTGTATACTGTGTGTGACGTGTGGTGGATGTGCACTATTGTATACTGTGTGTGACGTGTGGTGGATGTGCACTATTGTATACTGTGTGTGATGTGTGGTGGATGTGCACTATTGTATACTGTCTGTGACGTGTGGTGGATGTGCACTATTGTATACTGTGTGTGATGTGTGGTGGATGTGCACTATTGTATACTGTCTGTGATGTGTGGTGGATGTGCACTATTGTATACTGTGTCTGTGATGTGTGGTGGATGTGCACTATTGTATACTGTGTCTGTGACGTGTGGTGGATGTGCACTATTGTATACTGTCTGTGATGTGTGGTGGATGTGCACTATTGTATACTGTGTCTGTGACGTGTGGTGGATGTGCACTATTGTATACTGTCTGTGATGTGTGGTGGATGTGCACTATTGTATACTGTCTGTGATGTGTGGTGGATGTGCACTATTGTATACTGTCTGTGATGTGTGGTGGATGTGCACTATTGTATACTGTGTGTGACGTGTGGTGGATGTGCACTATTGTATACTGTGTGTGATGTGTGGTGGATGTGCACTATTGTATACTGTGTGTGATGTGTGGTGGATGTGCACTATTGTACACTGTGTGTGATGTGTGGTAAATGTGCACTATTGTATACTGTGTGTGATGTGTGGTGGATGTGCACTATTGTATACTGTGTGTGACGTGTGGTGGATGTGCACTATTGTATACTGTGTGTGATGTGTGGTGGATGTGCACTATTGTATACTGTCTGTGATGTGTGATGGATGTGCACTATTGTATACTGTGTGTGATGTGTGGTGGATGTGCACTATTGTATACTGTGTGTGATGTGTGGTGGATGTGCACTATTGTATACTGTGTGTGATGTGTGGTAGATGTGCACTATTGTATACTGTGTGTGATGTGTGGTGGATGTGCACTATTGTATACTGTGTGTGATGTGTGGTGGATGTGCACTATTGTATACTGTGTGTGATGTGTGGTGGATGTGCACTATTGTATACTGTGTGTGATGTGTGGTGGATGTGCACTATTGTATACTGTGTGTGATGTGTGATGGATGTGCACTATTGTATACTGTCTGTGATGTGTGGTGGATGTGCACTATTGTATACTGTGTGCGATGTGTGGTGGATGTGCACTATTGTATACTGTGTGTGACGTGTGGTGGATGTGCACTATTGTATACTGTGTGTGACGTCTGGTGGATGTGCACTATTGTATACTGTGTGTGATGTGTGGTAAATGTGCACTATTGTATACTGTGTGTGATGTGTGGTGGATGTGCACTATTGTATACTGTGTGTGATGTGTGGTGGATGTGCACTATTGTATACTGTGTGTGATGTGTGGTGGATGTGCACTATTGTATACTGTCTGTGATGTGTGGTGGATGTGCACTATTGTATACTGTGTGTGACGTGTGGTGGATGTGCACTATTGTATACTGTCTGTGATGTGTGGTGGATGTGCACTATTGTATACTGTGTGTGATGTGTGATGGATGTGCACTATTGTATACTGTCTGTGATGTGTGGTGGATGTGCACTATTGTATACTGTCTGTGATGGGTGGTGGATGTGCACTATTGTATACTGTGTGTGATGTGTGGTGGATGTGCACTATTGTATACTGTGTGTGATGTGTGGTGGATGTGCACTGTTGTATACTGTGTGTGACGTGTGGTGGATGTGCACTGTTGTATACTGTGTGTGATGTGTGGTGGATGTGCACTATTGTATACTGTGTGTGATGTGTGGTGGATGTGCACTATTGTATACTGTCTGTGATGTGTGGTGGATGTGCACTATTGTATACTGTGTGTGACGTGTGGTGGATGTGCACTATTGTATACTGTGTGTGATGTGTGGTGGATGTGCACTATTGTATACTGTGTGTGACGTGTGGTGGATGTGCACTATTGTATACTGTCTGTGATGTGTGGTGGATGTGCACTATTGTATACTGTGTGTGACGTGTGGTGGATGTGCACTATTGTATACTGTGTGTGATGTGTGGTGGATGTGCACTATTGTATACTGTCTGTGATGTGTGGTGGATGTGCACTATTGTATACTGTGTGTGACGTGTGGTGGATGTGCACTATTGTATACTGTCTGTGATGTGTGGTGGATGTGCACTATTGTATACTGTGTGTGACGTGTGGTGGATGTGCACTATTGTATACTGTGTGTGACGTGTGGTGGATGTGCACTATTGTATACTGCGTGTGATGTGTGGTGGATGTGCACTATTGTATACTGTGTGTGATGTGTGGTGGATGTGCACTATTGTATACTGTCTGTGATGTGTGGTGGATGTGCACTATTGTACACTGTGTGTGAAGTGTGGTGGATGTGCACTATTGTATACTGTGTGTGACGTGTGGTGGATGTGCACTATTGTATACTGTGTGTGACGTGTGGTGGATGTGCACTATTGTATACTGTGTGTGATGTGTGGTGGATGTGCACTATTGTATACTGTGTGTGATGTGTGGTGGATGTGCACTATTGTATACTGTGTGTGATGTGTGGTGGATGTGCACTATTGTATACTGTGTGTGATGTGTGGTGGAGGATGTGCACTATTGTATACTGTGTGTGACGTGTGGTGGATGTGCACTATTGTATACTGTCTGTGATGTGTGGTGGATGTGCACTATTGTATACTGTGTGTGATGTGTGGTGGATGTGCACTATTGTATACTGTGTGTGATGTGTGGTGGATGTGCACTATTGTATACTGTGTGTGATGTGTGGTGGATGTGCACTATTGTATACTGTGTGTGATGTGTGGTGGATGTGCACTATTGTATACTGTGTGTGATGTGTGGTGGATGTGCACTATTGTATACTGTGTGTGATGTGTGGTGGATGTGCACTATTGTATACTGTCTGTGATGTGTGGTGGATGTGCACTATTGTATACTGTCTGTGATGTGTGGTGGATGTGCACTATTGTATACTGTGTGTGATGTGTGGTGGATGTGCACTATTGTATACTGTGTGTGATGTGTGGTGGATGTGCACTATTGTATACTGTGTGTGATGTGTGGTGGATGTGCACTATTGTATACTGTCTGTGATGTGTGGTGGATGTGCACTATTGTATACTGTGTGTGATGTGTGGTGGATGTGCACTATTGTATACTGTGTGTGATGTGTGGTGGATGTGCACTATTGTATACTGTGTGTGATGTGTGGTGGATGTGCACTATTGTATACTGTGTGTGACGTGTGGTGGATGTGCACTATTGTATACTGTGTGTGATGTGTGGTGGATGTGCACTATTGTATACTGTGTGTGACGTGTGGTGGATGTGCACTATTGTATACTGTGTGTGATGTGTGGTGGATGTGCACTATTGTATACTGTGTGTGACGTGTGGTGGATGTGCACTATTGTATACTGTGTGTGATGTGTGGTGGATGTGCACTATTGTATACTGTGTGTGATGTGTGGTGGATGTGCACTATTGTATACTGTGTGTGATGTGTGGTGGATGTGCACTATTGTATACTGTGTGTGATGTGTGGTGGATGTGCACTATTGTATACTGTGTGTGATGTATGGTAGATGTGCACTATTGTATACTGTGTGTGATGTGTGGTGGATGTGCACTATTGTATACTGTGTGTGATGTGTGGTGGATGTGCACTATTGTATACTGTCTGTGATGTGTGGTGGATGTGCACTATTGTATACTGTGTGTGACGTGTGGTGGATGTGCACTATTGTATACTGTGTGTGATGTGTGGTGGATGTGCACTATTGTATACTGTGTGTGTGATGTGTGGTGGATGTGCACTATTGTATACTGTGTGTGATGTGTCGTGGATGTGCACTGTTGTATACTGTGTGTGACGTGTGGTGGATGTGCACTATTGTATACTGTGTGTGACGTGTGGTGGATGTGCACTATTGTATACTCTGTGTGATGTGTGGTGGATGTGCACTATTGTATACTGTCTGTGATGTGTGGTGGATGTGCACTATTGTATACTGTGTGTGACGTGTGGTGGATGTGCACTATTGTATACTGTGTGTGACGTGTGGTGGATGTGCACTATTGTATACTGTGTGTGATGTGTGGTGGATGTGCACTATTGTATACTCTGTGTGATGTGTGGTGGATGTGCACTATTGTATACTGTGTGTGATGTGTGGTGGATGTGCACTATTGTATACTGTGTGTGACGTGTGGTGGATGTGCACTATTGTACACTGTGTGTGATGTGTGGTAAATGTGCACTATTGTATACTGTGTGTGATGTTTGGTGGATGTGCACTATTGTATACTGTCTGTGACATTTTTCCTGGAGATAAGACAAGGGGGCGCACCCTCCCCCTCCAGGAGGGGAGGTGTCCAGGGGAAAAACCGTCCAGGGGAAAAAGTGCCCAGGGGGAGGGGTCCGGGGGGAGGAATCCAGGGGAGGTGTCCAGGTGGAGGTGTCCAGGGGAAGGTGCCCAGGGGAAATCGTCCAGTGGGAGGCGTCCAGGGGAAGGCGTCCAGGGGGAGGCGTCCAGGGGAAGGTGTCCAGGGGGAGGCGTTCAGGGGGAGGAGTCCAGGGGAAGGCGTCCAGGGGAGGTGTCCAGGGGAAGGCGTCCAGGGGAAGGCGTCCAGGGGAAGGCGTCCAGGGGGAGGTGTCCAGGGGGAGGGGTCCGGGGGGAGGTGTCCAGGGGAAGGTGTCCAGGGGGAGGTGTCCAGGGGGAGGTGTCCAGGGGGAGGCATCCAGGGGAAGGCGTCCTGGGGAAGGCGTCCATGGGAAGGCGTCCAGGGAAAGGCGTCCAGGGGGAGGGTTCCAGGGGGAGGTGTCCAGGGGGAGGGGTCCAGGGGGAGGGTGTCCAGGGTCATCTATAGAGATAAGTCCCCTTCGCCTATCCCAGAGTCCTCAGGGTCGGTGTCGGTCCCGTCAGTCTGCATCATACATTGTGCTCTCAGGAATTCATAGTCTCCCAGGGCCGGCTGTGTGTCTGGAAGCGGCCGCTCCTATATGGAAGATTATGGAGGAATGAAGCTCCGCACTGAGGGTGAAGCACCTGTGAGGCATGACCGAAATGCTGGCACTCACCACCGAGCCCCGAGGTGTGTGCATAGAATACCCACAGCCCGGCCAGATTCCCACTTAGCAGATTTTATAGGAATAAATTAATAATTAAGTGAGGAAGGAGAGGGTATTAATCCTGAGCGAGTCCACGGCCATGTAGAGGGGGTGGGGGGGCAAGAAAGGAGAGGGCATTAAACCCCAGCAAGTCCATAACCATGTTGGGGGTGGGGGGGCAAGAAAGAAGAGGGCATTAACCCTGATTGAGTCCTCGACCATGTGAGGGAGGAGGCCAGAAAGGAGAGGGCAATAACCCCAAGTGAGTCTGTGGCCATGTAGGGGAGGGGCAAGAAGGGTGAGGGCATTAACCCCAAGCAAGTCCACAACCATGTGTGTGTGGGGGGGGGGGGGTGCAACAAAGAAGAGGGCATTAAAGATGATCAAGAGAATTTGGAGGAGCCAGAGATAATTGTCAGGTGCTATGGTAAAGGGTATGAATACTTATTTTTATTTAACTTTTTCCTCTTTTAAAATTTAAAAGTTTCATCTCTCCAATTTCTAAATTCCTGTAGTACAGCGCACCCCAGTTATATGTATTACGTTGATTAGATAGAGGATCTGCTGTAGATCCTGCCTGAGGCAGACTGCATGAGTAGAGCAGTCACAGGAGGCCTGAGGCAGACTGCATGAGTAGAGCAGTCACAGGAGGCCTGAGGCAGACTGTATGAGTAGAGCAGTCACAGGAGGCCTGAGGCAGACTGCATGAGTAGAGCAGTCACTGGAGGCCTGAGGCAGACTGCATGAATAGAGCAGTCACAGGAGGCCTGAGGCAGACTGCATGAGTAGAGCAGTCACAGGAGGCCTGAGGCAGACTGTATGAGTAGAGCAGTCACGGGAGGCCTGAGGCAGACTGTCTGAGTAGAGCAGTCACTGGAGGCCTGAGGCAGACTGCATGAGTAGAGCAGTCACGGGAGGCCTGTGGCAGACTGTATGAGTAGAGCAGTCACGGGAGGCCTGAGGCAGACTGCATGAGTAGAGCAGTCACGGGAGGCCTGTGGCAGACTGTATGAGTAGAGCAGTCACAGGAGGCCTGAGGCAGACTGCATGAGTAGAGCAGTCACGGGAGGCCTGAGGCAGACTGTATGAGTAGAGCCGTCACTGGAGGCCTGAGGCAGACTGTATGAGTAGAGCAGTCACGAGAGGCCTGAGGCAGACTGTATGAGTAGAGCAATCACTGGAGGCCTGAGGCAGACTGTATGAGTAGAGCAGTCACTGGAGGCCTGAGGCAGATTGTATGAGTAGAGCAGTCACTGGAGGCCTGAGGCAGACTGTATGAGTAGAGCAGTCAAGGGAGACCTGAGGCAGACTGTATGAGTAGAGCAGTCACGGGAGGCCTGAGGCAGACTGTACGAGTAGAGCCGTCACTGGAGGCCGAGGCAGACTGTATGAGTAGAGCAGTCAAGGGAGGCCTGAGGCAGACTGTATGAGTAGAGCAGTCACGGGAGGCCTGAGGCAGACTGTATGAGTAGAGCAATCACTGGAGGCCTGAGGCAGACTGTATGAGTAGAGCAGTCACTGGAGGACTGAGGCAGATTGTATGAGTAGAGCAGTCACTGGAGGCCTGAGGCAGACTGTACGAGTAGAGCAGTCACTGGAGGCCTGAGGCAGATTGTATGAGTAGAGCAGTAACAGGAGGCCTGAGGCAGACTGTATGAGTAGAGCAGTGATGGGAGGCCTGAGGCAGACTGTATGAGTAGAGCAGTCATGGGAGGCCTGAGGCAGATTGTATGAGTAGAGCAGTCACTGGAGGCCTGAGGCAGACTATATGAGTAGAGCAGTCAAGGGAGGCCTGAGGCAAACTGTATGAGTAGAGCAGTCACAGGAGGCCTGAGGCAGATTGTATGAGTAGAGCAGTCACTGGAGGCCTGAGGCAGACTGTATGAGTAGAGCAGTCACAGGAGGCCTGAGGCAGACTGTATGAGTAGAGCAGTCACGGGAGGCCTGAGGCAGATTGTATGAGTAGAGCAGTCACGGGAGGCCTGTGGCAGACTGTATGAGTAGAGCAGTCACGGGAGGCCTGTGGCAGACTGTATGAGTAGAGCAGTCATGGGAGGCCTGAGGCAGTCTGTATGAGTAGAGCAGTCACGGGAGGCCTGAGGCAGATTGTATGAGTAGAGCAGTCACGGGAGGCCTGTGGCAGACTGTATGAGTAGAGCAGTCACGGGAGGCCTGAGGCAGACTGTATGAGTAGAGCAGTCATGGGAGGCCTGAGGCAGTCTGTATGAGTAGAGCAGTCACGGGAGGCCTGAGGCAGACTGTATGAGTAGAGCAGTCACTGGAGGCCTGTGGCAGACTGTATGAGTAGAGCAGTCACGGGAGGCCTGAGGCAGATTGTATGAATAGAGCAGTCACGGGAGGCCTGTGGCAGACTGTATGAGTAGAGCAGTCACTGGAGGCCTGAGGCAGACTGTATGAGTAGAGCAGTCACAGGAGGCCTGTGGCAGACTGTATGAGTAGAGCAGTCACGGGAGGCCTGAGGCAGATTGTATGAATAGAGCAGTCACGGGAGGCCTGAGGCAGACTGTATGAGTAGAGCAGTCACTGGAGGCCTGAGGCAGACTGTATGAGTAGAGCAGTCACGGGAGGCCTGAGGCAGACTGTATGAGTAGAGCAGATACACCGAGAGGACAAAAAAAAGGGGGCGCACCCAGAGTAGAATGCAATGCTGTATCTAGTGTCAGATTTAGCTAATAATTCACAGAATGTAGTTGTGAGTAGTAACGTGGGAGCTGCTGCGCTCCGACCGGGACTTGAACTACGCCAGCGCAACTGCACAGAGGATCATCTCCAGTAACTCTGCATACTACCCAAAAAGTTTGCATTGTACGTTTTGGACCTGAGGAAGGCACTTTGTGTGTGCCAAAATGCGTTGTCCGCTTTTTTGCAAAATAAACAAGTTTGTCGTGTTCTGGCCTGAGTCTCTCCATTATTTCACGCATGCGAGCAGCGCCTCCTAAAGACCAGTTTTTGTAGCTCCAAGTTGCCTATTATGAGTAGAGCAGTCACGGGAGGCCTGAGGCAGACTGTATGAGTAGAGCAGTCACTGGAGGCCTGAGGCAGACTGTATGAGTAGAGCAGTCACTGGGGGCCTGAGGCAGACTGTATGAGTAGAGCAGTCACGGGAGACCTGAGGCAGACTATATGAGTAGAGCAGTCACGGGAGGCCTGAGGCAGATTGTATGAGTAGAGCAGTCACGGGAGGCCTGAGGCAGACTGTACGAGTAGAGCCGTCACTGGAGGCCTGAGGCAGACTTTATGAGTAGAGCAGTCAAGGGAGGCCTGAGGCAGACTGTATGAGTAGAGCAGTCACGGGAGGCCTGAGGCAGACTGTACGAGTAGAGCAGTCACTGGAGGCCTGAGGCAGACTGTACGAGTAGAGCAGTCACTGGAGGCCTGAGGCAGACTGTATGAGTAGAGCAGTCACAGGAGGCCTGAGGCAGACTGTATGAGTAGAGCAGTCACGGGAGGCCTGAGGCAGACTGTATGAGTAGAGCAGTCACGGGAGACCTGAGGCAGACTGTATGAGTAGAGCAGTCACGGGAGGCCTGAGGAAGATTGTATGAGTAGAGCATTCACGGGAGGCCTGAGGCAGACTTTATGAGTAGAGCAGTCAGGGGAGGCCTGAGGCAGACTGTATGAGTAGAGCAGCCACGGGAGGCCTGAGGCAGATTGTATGAGTAGAGCAGTCACAGGAGGCCTGAGGCAGACTGTATGAGTAGAGCTGTCACGGGAGGCCTGAGGCAGACTGTATGAGTAGAGCAGTCACGGGAGGCCTGAGGCAGATTGTATGAGTAGAGCAGTCACGGGAGGCCTGAGGCAGACTGTATGAGTAGAGCAGTCACGGGAGGCCTAAGGCAGACTGTATGAGTAGAGCAGTCACGGGAGGCCTGAGGCAGACTGTATGAGTAGAGCAGTCACGGGAGGCCTGAGGCAGACTGTATGAGTATAGCAGTCACGGGAGGAATGATATTAGAAGTAGAGCAGGAAAAAACCCTCAGGTATGGCGCTGCAGACTCTTGCAGACAGATGAGGCGGATGCCAAAGGTAATAGGAAAGTCCTCAGCAGGACATTTTATAAAAAAAAACAATAAAATGGACAAGATTACGCGCTTCGGGAGGATCCCTCCCTTCCTATGAGTAGAGCAGTCACGGGAGGCCTGAGGCAGACTGCATGAGTAGAGCAGTCAGGGGAGGCCTGAGGCAGACTGTATGAGTAGAGCAGTCACGGGAGGCCTGAGGCAGATTGTATGAGTAGAGCAATCACGGGAGGCCTGAGGCAGACTCTATGAGTAGAGCAGTCACGGGAGGCCTGAGGCAAACTGTATGAGTAGAGCAGTCACGGGAGGCCTGAGGAAGATTGTATGAGTAGAGCATTCACGGGAGGCCTGAGGCAGATTGTATGAGTAGAGCAGTCAGGGGAGGCCTGAGGCAGACTGTATGAGTAGAGCAGTCACGGGAGGCCTGAGGCAGATTGTATGAGTAGAGCAGTCACGGGAGGCCTGAGGCAGACTGTATGAGTAGAGCAGTCACGGGAGGCCTGAGGAAGATTGTATGAGTAGAGCATTCACGGGAGGCCTGAGGCAGACTGTATGAGTAGAGCAGTCAGGGGAGGCCTGAGGCAGACTGTATGAGTAGAGCAGCCACGGGAGGCCTGAGGCAGATTGTATGAGTAGAGCAGTCACAGGAGGCCTGAGGCAGACTGTATGAGTAGAGCTGTCACGGGAGGCCTGAGGCAGACTGTATGAGTAGAGCAGTCACGGGAGGCCTGAGGCAGATTGTATGAGTAGAGCAGTCACGGGAGGCCTGAGGCAGACTGTATGAGTAGAGCAGTCACGGGAGGCCTAAGGCAGACTGTATGAGTAGAGCAGTCACGGGAGGCCTGAGGCAGACTGTATGAGTAGAGCAGTCACGGGAGGCCTGAGGCAGACTGTATGAGTATAGCAGTCACGGGAGGAATGATATTAGAAGTAGAGCAGGAAAAAACCCTCAGGTATGGCGCTGCAGACTCTTGCAGACAGATGAGGCGGATGCCAAAGGTAATAGGAAAGTCCTCAGCAGGACATTTTATTAAAAAAAACAATAAAATGGACAAGATTACGCGCTTCGGGAGGATCCCTCCCTTCCTATGAGTAGAGCAGTCACGGGAGGCCTGAGGCAGACTGCATGAGTAGAGCAGTCAGGGGAGGCCTGAGGCAGACTGTATGAGTAGAGCAGTCACGGGAGGCCTGAGGCAGATTGTATGAGTAGAGCAATCACGGGAGGCCTGAGGCAGACTCTATGAGTAGAGCAGTCACGGGAGGCCTGAGGCAAACTGTATGAGTAGAGCAGTCACGGGAGGCCTGAGGAAGATTGTATGAGTAGAGCATTCACGGGAGGCCTGAGGCAGATTGTATGAGTAGAGCAGTCAGGGGAGGCCTGAGGCAGACTGTATGAGTAGAGCAGTCACGGGAGGCCTGAGGCAGATTGTATGAGTAGAGCAGTCACGGGAGGCCTGAGGCAGACTGTATGAGTAGAGCAGTCACGGGAGGCCTGAGGTAGACTGTATGAGTAGAGCAGTCACGGGAGGCCTGAGGTAGACTGAATGAGTAGAGCATTCAATGGTGGCCTGGGGCAGACTGTATGAGTAGAGCAGTTACGGGAGGCCTGGGGCAGACTGTATGAGTAGAGCAGTCACAGGAGGCCTGAGGCAGATTGTATGAGTAGCGCAGTCACTGGAGGCCTGAGGCAGACTGTATGAGTAGAGCAGTCAGTCAATGGTGGCCTGAGGCAGACTGTATGAGTAGAGCAGTCAATGGAGGCTTGGGGCAAATTATATGAGTAGAGCAGTCATGGGAGGCCTGAGGCAGACTGTACGAGTAGAGCAGTCACTGGAGGACTGAGGCAGATTGTATGAGTAGAGTAGTTACGGGAGGCCAGGGGCAGACTGTATGAGTAAAGCATTCAATGGAGGCCTGATGCAGACTGTATGAGTAGAGCAGTCACGGGAGGCCTGATGCAGACTGTATGAGTAGAGCAGTCACTGGAGGACTGAGGCAGACTGTATGAGTAAAGCAGTCAGGGGAGGCCTGAGGCAGACTGTATGAGTAGAGCAGTCATGGGAGGCCTGAGGCAGATTGTATGAGTTGAGCAGTCACGGAAGGCCTGAGGCAGACTGTATGAGTAGAGCAGTCACTGGAGGCCTGAGGCAGACTGCATGAGTAGAGCAGTCACGGGAGGCCTGTGGCAGACTGTATGAGTAGAGCAGTCACTGGAGGCCTGAGGCAGACTGCATGAGTAGAGCAGTCACGGGAGGCCTGAGGCAGACTGTATGAGTAGAGCAGTCACGGGAGGCCTGAGGCAGACTGTATGAGTAGAGCAGTCACTGGAGGCCTGAGGCAGACTGCATGAGTAGAGCAGTCACGGGAGGCCTGTGGCAGACTGTATGAGTAGAGCAGTCACGGGAGGCCTGAGGCAGACTGTCTGAGTAGAGCAGTGACTGGAGGCCTGAGGCAGACTGCCTGAGTAGAGCAGTCACTGGAGGCCTGAGGCAGACTGCATGAGTAGAGCAGTCACGGGAGGCCTGAGGCAGACTGCATGAGTAGAGCAGTCACGGGAGACCTGAGGCAGACTGCATGAGTAGAGCAGTCACGGGAGGCCTGTGGCAGACTGTATGAGTAGAGCAGTCACAGGAGGCCTGGGGCAGACTGCATGAGTAGAGCAGTCACGGGAGGCCTGAGGCAGATTGTATGAGTAGAGCAGTCACGGGAGGCCTGAGGCAGACTGTATGAGTAGAGCAGTCACGGGAGGCCTGAGGTAGACTGTATGAGTATAGCATTCAATGGTGGCCTGGGGCAGACTGTATGAGTAGAGCAGTCACTGGAGGCCTGAGGCAGACTGTATGAGTAGAGCAGTCACGGGAGGCCTGAGGCAGATTGTATGAGTAGAGCAGTCACGGGAGGCCTGAGGCAGACTGTATGAGTAGAGCAGTCACGGGAGGCCTGAGGTAGACTGTATGAGTATAGCATTCAATGGTGGCCTGGGGCAGACTGTATGAGTAGAGCAGTCACTGGAGGCCTGAGGCAGACTGTATGAGTAGAGCAGTCACGGGAGGCCTGAGGCAGATTGTATGAGTAGCGCAGTCACTGGAGGCCTGAGGCAGACTGTATGAGTAGAGCAGTCATGGGAGGCCTGAGGAAGACTGTATAAGTAGAGCAGTCAATGGTGGCCTGAGGCAGACTGTATGAGTAGAGCAGTCAATGGAGGCTTGAGGCAAATTATATGAGTAGAGCAGTCATGGGAGGCCTGAGGCAGACTGTACGAGTAGAGCAGTCACTGGAGGACTGAGGCAGATTGTATGAGTAGAGTAGTTACGGGAGGCCAGGGGCAGACTGTATGAGTAAAGCATTCAATGGAGGCCTGATGCAGACTGTATGAGTAGAGCAGTCACGGGAGGCCTGATGCAGACTGTATGAGTAGAGCAGTCACTGGAGGACTGAGGCAGACTGTATGAGTAGAGCAGTCAGGGGAGGCCTGAGGCATACTGAATGAGTAGAGCAGTCATGGGAGGCCTGAGGCAGATTGTATGAGTTGAGCAGTCACGGAAGGCCTGAGGCAGACTGTATGAGTAGAGCAGTCACTGGAGGCCTGAGGCAGACTGCATGAGTAGAGCAGTCACGGGAGGCCTGTGGCAGACTGTATGAGTAGAGCAGTCACAGGAGGCCTGAGGCAGACTGTATGAGTAGAGCTGTCACGGGAGGCCTGAGGCAGACTGTATGAGTAGAGCAGTCACTGGAGGCCTGAGGCAGACTGCATGAATAGAGCAGTCACGGGAGGCCTGTGGCAGACTGTATGAGTAGAGCAGTCACGGGAGGCCTGAGGCAGACTGTATGAGTAGAGCAGTCACGGGAGGCCTGAGGCAGACTGTATGAGTAGAGCAGTCACTGGAGGCCTGAGGCAGACTGCATGAGTAGAGCAGTCACTGGAGGCCTGAGGCAGACTGTATGAGTAGAGCAGTCACTGGAGGCCTGAGGCAGACTGTATGAGTAGAGCAGTCACGGGAGGCCTGTGGCAGACTGTATGAGTAGAGCAGTCACGGGAGGCCTGTGGCAGACTGTATGAGTAGAGCAGTCACGGGAGGCCTGAGGCAGACTGTATGAGTAGAGCTGTCACGGGAGGCCTGAGGCAGACTGTATGAGTAGAGCAGTCACTGGAGGCCTGAGGCAGACTGCATGAATAGAGCAGTCACTGGAGGCCTGTGGCAGACTGTATGAGTAGAGCAGTCACGGGAGGCCTGAGGCAGACTGTATGAGTAGAGCAGTCATGGGAGGCCTGAGGCAGACTGTATGAGTAGAGCAGTCACTGGAGGCCTGAGGCAGACTGCATGAGTAGAGCAGTCACGGGAGGCCTGTGGCAGACTGTATGAGTAGAGCAGTCACGGGAGGCCTGAGGCAGATTGTCTGAGTAGAGCAGTCACTGGAGGCCTGAGGCAGACTGCCTGAGTAGAGCAGTCACTGGAGGCCTGAGGCAGACTGCATGAGTAGAGCAGTCACGGGAGGCCTGAGGCAGACTGCATGAGTAGAGCAGTCACGGGAGACCTGAGGCAGACTGCATGAGTAGAGCAGTCACGGGAGGCCTGTGGCAGACTGTATGAGTAGAGCAGTCACGGGAGGCCTGAGGCAGACTGCATGAGTAGAGCAGTCACGGGAGGCCTGAGGCAGACTGTATGAGTAGAGCCGTCACTGGAGGCCTGAGGCAGACTGTATGAGTAGAGCAGTCACGGGAGGCCTGAGGCAGACTGTATGAGTAGAGAAGTCACGGGAGTCCTGAGGCAGACTGTATGAGTAGAGCAGTCATGGGAGGCCTGATGCAGACTGTATGAGTGGAGTAGTCACTGGAGGTCTGAGGCAGACTGTATGAGTGGAGCAGTCACTGGAGGTCTGAGGCAGACTGCATGAGTAGAGCAATCACGGGTGGCCTGAGGCAGACTGTATGAGTAAAGCAGTCATGGGAGGCCTGAGGCAGACTGTATGAGTAGAGCAGTCACGGGAGTCCTGAGGCAGACTTTATGAGTAGAGCAGTCATGGGAGGCCTGAGGCAGACTGTATGAGTGGAGCAGTCACGGGAGGCCTCATGCAGACTGTATGAGTAGAGCAGTCACTGGAGGCCTGATGCAGACTGTATGAGTAGAGCAGTCACTGGAGACCTGAGGCAGACTGTATGAGTGGAGCAGTCACAGGAGGCCTGATGCAGACTTTATGAGTAGAGCAGTCACGGGAGTCCTGAGGCAGACTGTATGAGTAGAGCAGTCACGGGAGGCCTGATGCAGACTGTATGAGTAGAGCAGTCACGGGAGGCCTGAGGCAGACTGTATGAGTAGAGCAGTCATGGGAGGCCTGAGGCAGACTGTATGAGTGGAGCAGTCACTGGAGGTCTGAGGCAGACTGTATGAGTGGAGCAGTCACTGGAGGTCTGAGGCAGACTGTATGAGTAGAGCAGTCACGGGCGGCTTGAGGCTGACTGTATGAGTAGAGCAGTCATGGGAGGCCTGAGGCAGACTGTATGAGTGGAGCAGTCACTGGAGGCACTGAGACCGTGATGTGGTGTATGATACTCTGTGCATCATCTACCAGCTCTTTATACCAGCGTCTACTACCTGCTCCACCAGAGACTTTTTGTTACCATCTCAAGAGTTAATTGCTCCAGAACTGTATGCAGCAGGATTCAGGACTCTGCCCAGCAGGGGTTAACATCAAGTGAAGACCAGATTGGCTCTTCAGAGATCCGGGGCCCTAGGACCATCCTGGGTCTGAATAACAAGACCAGCAGGAATAAGACAGGACTGTGCAGCCCATGTGGGGGGAGGGACGGTCCCATCAATTGCTGACACGGGTGCAGGTCCTGATACAGGTCTAAGGGGATAACAATTTTAAGGGCCCTTTAGCCGTCTGCATCTTCATGGACCTCTGGTGGGGCCACACCATCACACCACTGTGGGAAACCAACAAGGGATATCCTCATAGGTCCTCTCAGGGATCCATCCAACTCAGGAACTAACTCTCCCCCACGACTCTACAGGAGTTACCGCGGTGGTCCCATCTGCCATCACAGATAACACTCAGGTAACGTCCCCGCTCAGTGGTCCCATCTGCCATCACAGATAACACTCAGGTAATGTCCCCGCTCGGTGGTCCCATCTGCCATCACAGGTAACACTCAGGTAATGTCCCCGCTCAGTGGTCCCATCTGCCATCACAGATAACACTCAGGTAACGTCCCCGCTCAGTGGTCCCATCTGCCATCACAGATAACACTCAGGTAATGTCCCCGCTCGGTGGTCCCATCTGCCATCACAGGTAACATTCAGGTAACGTCCCCACTCAGTGGTCCCAGCTCCATCACAGATAACACTCAGGTAACGTCTCCACTCAGTGGTCCCATCTGCCATCACAGGTAACACTCAGGTAACGTCCCCGCTCAGTGGTCCCATCTGCCATCACAGGTAACACTCAGGTAACGTCCCCGCTCAGTGGTCCCATCTGCCATCACAGGTAACACTCAGGTAACGTCCCCGCTCAGTGGTCCCATCTGCCATCACAGGTAACACTCAGGTAACGTCCCCGCTCAGTGGTCCCATCTGCCATCACAGATAACACTCAGGTAATGTCCCCGCTCAGTGGTCCCATCTGCCATCACAGATAACACTCAGGTAACGTCCCCGCTCAGTGGTCCCATCTGTCATCACAGATAACACTCAGGTAATGTCCCCGCTCGGTGGTCCCATCTGCCATCACAGATAACACTCAGGTAACGTCCCCGCTCGGTGGTCCCAGCTCCATCACAGGTAACACTCAGGTAACGTCCCCGCTCAGTGGTCCCATCTGCCATCACAGGTAACACTCAGGTAACGTCCCCGCTCAGTGGTCCCATCTGCCATCACAGATAACACTCAGGTAACGTCCCCGCTCAGTGGTCCCATCTGCCATCACAGGTAACACTCAGGTAACGTCCCCGCTCGGTGGTCCCAGCTCCATCACAGGTAACACTCAGGTAAAGTCCCTGCTCGGGGGTCCCAGCTCCATCACAGGTAACACTCAGGTAAAGTCCCCGCTCGGTGGTCCCAGCTCCATCACAGGTAACACTCAGGTAAAGTCCCCGCTCGGTGGTCCCAGCTCCATCACAGGTAACACTCAGGTAACGTCCCCGCTCGGTGGTCCCAGCCCCATCACAGGTAACACTCAGGTAACGTCGCCGCACGGTGGTCCCAGCCCCATCACAGGTAACACTCAGGTAAAGTCCCCGCTCTGGGGTCCCAGCTCCATCACAGGTAAAACTCAGGTAAAGTTCCCGCTCGGTGGTCCCAGCCCCATCACAGGTAACACTCAGGTAACGTCCCCGCTCGGGCGTTCCAGCGCCATCCCAGGTAACACTCAGGTAACGTCCCCGCTCGGTGGTCCCAGCTCCATCACAGGTGACACTCAGGTAACGGCCCCGCTCGGTGGTCCAATCTCCATCACAGGTAACACTCAGGTAACGGCCCCGCTCGGTGGTCCCAGCTCCATCACAGGTAACACTCAGGTAACGTCCCCGCTCGGGGGTCCCAGCGCCATCACAGGTAACACTCAGGTAACGTCCCCGCTCCGTGGTCCCAGCTCCATCACAGGTAACACTCAGGTAACGTCCCCGCTCGGGGGTCCCAGCGAAATTACAGGTAACACTCAGGTAACGTCCCCGCTCGGTGGTCCCAGCTCCATCACAGGTAGCACTCAGGTAACATCCCCGCTCGGTGGTCCCATCTCCATCACAGGTAACACTCAGGTAACGTCCCCGCTCGGTGGTCCCAGCTCCATCACAGGTAACACTCAGGTAAAGTCCCCGCTCGGTGGTCCCAGCTCCATCATAGGTAACACTCAGGTAAAGTCCCCGCTCGGTGGTCCCAGCTCCATCACAGGTAACACTCAGGTAACGTCCCCGCTCAGTGGTCCCAGCCCCATCACAGGTAACACTCAGGTAACGTCCCCGCACGGTGGTCCCAGCCCCATCACAGGTAACACTCAGGTAAAGTCCCCGCTCTGGGGTCCCAGCTCCATCACAGGTAACACTCAGGTAAAGTTCCTGCTCGGTGGTCCCAGCCCCATCACAGGTAACACTCAGGTAACGTCCCCGCTCGGGCGTTCCAGCGCCATCCCAGGTAACACTCAGGTAACGTCCCAGCTCGGTGGTCCCAGCTCCATCACAGGTAACACTCAGGTAACGTCCCCGCTCGGTGGTCCCAGCTCCATCACAGGTAACACTCAGGTAAAGTCCCCGCTCGGTGGTCCCAGCTCCATCACAGGTAACACTCAGGTAACGTCCCCGCTCGGTGGTCCCAGCCCCATCACAGGTAACACTCAGGTATAGTCCCCGCACGGTGGTCCCAGCCCCATCACAGGTAACACTCAGGTAAAGTCCCCGCTCTGGGGTCCCAGCTCCATCACAGGTAAAACTCAGGTAAAGTTCCCGCTCGGTGGTCCCAGCCCCATCACAGGTAACACTCAGGTAACGTCCCCGCTCGGGCGTTCCAGCGCCATCCCAGGTAACACTCAGGTAACGTCCCCGCTCGGTGGTCCCAGCTCCATCACAGGTGACACTCAGGTAACGTCTCCGCTCGGTGGTCCCAGCTCCATCACAGATAACACTCAGGTAACGTCCCCGCTCGGTGGTCCAAGCTCCATCACAGGTAACACTCAGGTAACGTCCCCGCTCGGTGGTCCCAGCTCCATCACAGGTAACACTCAGGTAACGTCCCCGCTCGGGGGTCCCAGCGCCATCACAGGTAACACTCAGGTAACGTCCCCGCTCCGTGGTCCCAGCTCCATCACAGGTAACACTCAGGTAACGTCCCTGCTCGGTGGTCCCAGCTCCATCACAGGTAACACTCAGGTAAAGTCCCTGCTCGGGGGTCCCAGCTCCATCACAGGTAACACTCAGGTATAGTCCCCAATCGGTGGTCCCAGCTCCATCACAGGTAACACTCAGGTAAAGTCCCCGCTCGGTGGTCCCAGCTCCATCACAGGTAACACTCAGGTAACGTCCCCGCTCGGTGGTCCCAGCCCCATCACAGGTAACACTCAGGTAACGTCCCCGCACGGTGGTCCCAGCCCCATCACAGGTAACACTCAGGTAAAGTCCCCGCTCTGGGGTCCCAGCTCCATCACAGGTAACACTCAGGTAAAGTTCCTGCTCGGTGGTCCCAGCCCCATCACAGGTAACACTCAGGTAACGTCCCCGCTCGGGCGTTCCAGCGCCATCCCAGGTAACACTCAGGTAACGTCCCCGCTCGGTGGTCCCAGCTCCATCACAGGTGACACTCAGGTAATGTCCCCATTCGGTGGTCCCAGCTCCATCACAGGTAACACTAAGGTAAAGTCCCCGCTCGGTGGTCCCAGCCCCATCACAGGTAACACTCAGGTAACGTCCTCGCTCGGTGGTCCCAGCTCCATCACAGGTAACACTCAGGTAACGTCCCCGCTCGGGGATCCCAGCGCCATCATAGGTAACACTCAGGTAACGTCCCCGCTCAGTGGTCCCAGCTCCATCACAGGTAACACTCAGGTAACGTCCCCGCTCGGGGGTCCCAGCGCAATCACAGGTAACACTCAGGTAACGTCCCCACTCGGTGGTCCCAGCTCCATCACAGGTAACACTCAGGTAAAGTCCCCACTCGGGGGTCCCAGCTCCATCACAGGTAACACTCAGGTAAAGTCCCCGCTCGGTGGTCCCAGCTCCATCACAGGTAACACTCAGGTAACGTCCCCGCTCGGTGGTCCCAGCCCATCACAGGTAACACTCAGGTAACGTTCTCGCTCGGTGGTCCCAGCTCCATCACAGGTAACACTCAGGTAACGTCCCCACTCGGTGGTCCCAGCTCCATCACAGGTAACACTCAGGTAAAGTCCCCACTCGGGGGTCCCAGCTCCATCACAGGTAACACTCAGGTAAAGTCCCCGCTCGGTGGTCCCAGCTCCATCACAGGTAACACTCAGGTAACGTCCCCGCTCGGTGGTGCCAGCCCCATCACAGGTAACACTCAGGTAACGTCCTCGCTCGTTGGTCCCAGCTCCATCACAGGTAACACTCAGGTAACGTCCCCACTCGGGGGTCCCAGCGCCGTCACAGGTAACACTCAGCTAACGTCCCCGCTCAGTGGTCCAAGCTCCATCACAGGTAACACTCAGGTAACGTCCCCGCTCGGGTGTCCCAGCGCCATCACAGGTAACACTCAGGTAACGTCTCCGCTCGGTGGTCCCAGCTCCCTCACAGGTAACACTCAGGTAAAGTCCCCACTCGGGGGTCCCAGCTCCATCACAGGTAACACTCAGGTAAAGTCCCCGCTCGGTGGTCCCAGCTACATCACAGGTAACACTCAGGTAAAGTCCCCGCTCGGTGGTCCCAGCTCCATCACGGATAACACTCAGGTAACGTCCCCGCTCGGTGGTCCCAGCCCCATCACAGGTAACACTCAGGTAACGTCCCCGCTCGGTGGTCCAAGCTCCATCACAGATAACACTCAGGTAACGTCCCCGCTCGGTGGTCCCAGCCCCATCACAGGTAACACTCATGGAATGTCCCCGCTCGGGGGTCCCAGCTCCATCACAGGTAACACTCAGGTAAAGTCCCCGCTCGGTGGTCCAAGCCCCATCACAGGTAACACTCAGGTAACGTCCCCGCTCGGGGGTCCCAGCTCCATCACAGGTAACACTCAGGTAACATCCCCACTCGGTGGTCACAGCTCCATCACAGGTAACACTCAGGTAACGTCCCCGCTCGGTGGTCCCAGCTCCATCACAGGTAACACTCAGGTAACGTCCCCACTCGGTGGTCCCAGCTCCATCACAGGTAACACTCAGGTAACGTCCCCGCTCAGTGGTCCCAGCCCCATCACACATAACACTCAGGTAAAGTCTCCGCTCGGTGGTCCCAGCTCCATCACACATAACACTCAGGTAACGTCCCCGCTCGGTGGTCCCAGCTCCATCACAGGTAACACTCAGGTAACGTCCCCGCTCGGTGGTCCCAGCCCCATCACAGGTAACACTCAGGTAACGTCCCCACTCGGTGGTCCCAGCTCCATCACAGTTAACACTCAGGTAACGTCTCCGCTTGGTGGTCCCAGCTCCATCACACATAACACTCAGGTAACGTCCCTGCTCGGTGATCCCAGCTCCATCACAGGTAACACTCAGGTAACGTCCCCGCTCGGGGGTCCCAGCTCCATCACAGGTAACACTCAGGTAACGTCCCCACTCGGTGGTCCCATCTCCATCACAGGTAACACTCAGGTAACGTCCCCGCTCGGTGGTCCCAGCTCCATCACAGGTAACACTCAGGTAACGTCCCCACTCGGTGGTCCCAGCTCCATCACAGGTAACACTCAGGTAAAGTCTCCGCTCGGTGGTCCCAGCTCCTTCACAGATAACACTCAGGTAACGTCCCCGCTCGGTGGTCCCAGCCCCATCACAGGTAACACTCAGGTAATGTCCCCGCTCGGTGGTCCCAGCTCCATCACAGGTAACACTCAGGTAACGTCCCCGCTCGGTGGTCCCAGCCCCATCACAGGTAACACTCAGGTAACGTCCCCTCTCGGTGGTCCCAGCTCCATCACAGGTAACACTCAGGTAACGTCCCCGCTCGGTGGTCCCAGCTCCATCACAGGTAACACTCAGATAATGTCCCCGCTCGGGGGTCCCAGCTCCATCACAGGTAACACTCAGATAATGTCCCCGCTCGGGGGTCCCAGCTCCATCACAGGTAACACTCAGGTAAAGTCCCCGCTCGGGGGTCCCAGCTCCATCACAGGTAACACTCAGGTAAAGTCCCCGCTCGGGGGTCCCTCCTCATGTCTGGGGGTCTTGGATCTCTCCACAGAACAGACCCTTATGTTTCTGGTTGTGACCCTATTGGAGGAGACGTCTTTTGTTTGGGGTCACGGGGTAGATGGAATCCTCTCTGCTGCCCCCATCTGGTCCACAGGGTTTGACCACTGGTGATAGAGGAGCATTATATCTATAACATATATCTGGATCCTGCTGGGGTCTCGTGGAGAACCTGCCCTCCTATCAGGAATACTCCCCCCTCTATGAGACCACAGGAAGACCCCAAAGGAAGACCCCAACACTGACTGCAGCTCTGGATGTGACTGCAGCCCTGGCTGTGACTGCGGCTCTGGATGTGACTGCGGCTCTGGATGTGACTGCGGCTCTGGATGGGACTGCGGCCCTGAATGTGACTGCGGCCCTGGATGGGACTGGATGGCACTGGGGCTCTGGATGGGACTGGGGCTCTGGTGGGACTGCGGCTCTGGATGGGACTGCAGACAAGTTGGGTGTATCAGGGAGAGGAGTGTGGGACCCTAGAATGTCGGCTCTGGATGGGACTGCAGGCTCTGGATGGGACTGCGGCTCTGGATGGGACTGCGGCTCTAGATGGGACTGCAGGCTCTGGATGGGACTGGGGCCCTGTATGGGACTGGGGCTCCTGATAGGACTGCAGGCTCTGGATGGGACTGGGGCTCTGGATGGGACTGGGGCTCTGGATGGGACTGGGGCTCTGGATGGGACTGCAGGCTCTGGATGGGACTGCAGGCTCTGGATGGGACTGCGGCTCTGGATGGGACTGGGGCTCCGGATGGGACTGGGGCTCTGGATGGGACTTCGGTTCTGGATGGGACTTCGGTTCTGGATGGGACTGGGGCCCCGGATGGGACTGGGGCTCTGGATGGGACTGGGGCTCTGGATGGGACTGGGGCTCTGGATGGGACTGGGGCTCCGGATGGGACTGGGGCTCCGGATGGGACTGGGGCTCCGGATGGGACTGCAGGCTCCGGATGGGACTGCAGGCTCCGGATGGGACTGGGGCTCCGGATGGAACTGGGGTTCCGGATGGGACTGCGGCTCCGGATGGGACTGGGGCTCCGGATGGGACTGGGGCTCTGGATGGGACTGGGGCTCTGGATGGGACTGGGGCTCTGGATGGGACTGCAGGCTCTGGATGGGACTGCAGGCTCTGGATGGGACTGGGGCTCTGGATGGGACTGGGGCTCTGGATGGGACTGGGGCTCTGGATGGGGCTGGGGCCCTGGATGGGACTGCGGCCCTGGATGGGACTGGAGCTCTGGATGGGACTGGGGCTCTGGATGTGACTGCGGCCCTGGATGGGACTGCGGCCCTGGATGGGACTGGGGCCCTGGATGGGACTGGGGCCCTGGATGGGACTGGGGCTCTGGATGGGACTGGGGCTCTGGATGGGACTGGAGCTCTGGATGTGACTGCGGCCCTGGATGTGACTGCTGCCCTGGATGTGACTGCATGGGACTGGGGCTCTGGATGGGACTGGGGCTCTGGATGGGACTGCGACTCTGGATGGGACTGCGGCTCTGGATGGGACTGCGGCTCTGGATGGGACTGCTGCTCTGGATGGGACTGCGGCTCTGGATGGGACTGGGGCTTTGGATGGGACTGGGGCTCTGGATGGGACTGCGGCTCTGGATGGGACTGGGGCTCTGGATGGGACTGCGGCTCTGGATGGGACTGGGGCTCTGGATGGGACTGCGGCTCTGCATGGGACTGGATGGGACTGGGGCTCTGGATGGGACTGCGGCTCTGCATGGGACTGGATGGGACTGCGGCTCCGGATGGGACTGCGGCTCCGGATGGGACTGCGGCTCCGGATGGGACTGGGGCTCCGGATGGGACTGCAGGCTCCGGATGGGACTGGGGCTCCGGATGGGACTGGGGCTCCGGATGGGACTGGGGCTCCGGATGGGACTGCGGCTCCGGATGGGACTGCGGCTCCGGATGGGACTGGGGCTCTGGATGGGACTGGGGCTCTGGATGGGACTGGGGCTCTGGATGGGACTGGGGCTCTGGATGGGACTGCGGCTCTGGATGGGACTGGGGCTCTGGATGGGACTGCAGGCTCTGGATGGGACTGCAGGCTCTGGATGGGACTGCAGGCTCTGGATGGGACTGCGGCTCTGGATGGGACTGGGGCTCTGGATGGGACTGGGGCTCTGGATGGGGCTGGGGCCCTGGATGGGACTGCGGCCCTGGATGGGACTGGAGCTCTGGATGGGACTGGGGCTCTGGATGGGACTGGGGCTCTGGATGTGACTGGGGCCCTGGATGGGACTGCGGCCCTGGATGGGACTGGGGCCCTGGATGGGACTGGGGCTCTGGATGGGACTGGAGCTCTGGATGTGACTGGAGCTCTGGATGTGACTGCGGCCCTGGATGTGACTGCTGCCCTGGATGTGACTGCATGGGACTGGGGCTCTGGATGGGACTGGGGCTCTGGATGGGACTGCGACTCCTGATGGGACTGCGGCTCTGGATGGGACTGCGACTCCTGATGGGACTGCGGCTCTGGATGGGACTGCAGCTCTGGATGGGACTGCGGCTCTGGATGGGACTGCGGCTCTGGATGGGACTGGGGCTTTGGATGGGACTGGGGCTCTGGATGGGACTGCGGCTCTGGATGGGACTGGGGCTCTGGATGGGACTGCGGCTCTGGATGGGACTGCGGCTCTGCATGGGACTGCGGCTCTGCATGGGACTGCGGCTCTGCATGGAACTGCGGCTCTGCATGGGACTGGATGGGACTGGGGCTCTGGATGAGACTGCGGCTATGCATGGGACTGGATGGGACTGGGGCTCTGGATGGGTCTGCGGCTCTGCATGGGACTGGATGGGACTGGGGCTCTGGATGGGACTGCGGCTCTGGATGGGACTGGATGGGACTGCGGCTCTGGATGGGACTGTGGCTCTGGATGGGACTGCGGCTCTGGATGGGACTGGGGCTCTGGATGGGACTGGGGCTCTGGATGGGACTGGGGCTCTTGATGGGACTGCGGCTCTGGATGGGACTGCGGCTCTGGATGGGACTGGGTCTCTTGATGGGACTGGGGCTCTGGATGGGACTGGGGCTCTGGATGGAACTGCAGGCTCTGGATGGGACTGCAGGCTCTGGATGGGACTGCAGGCTCTGGATGGGACTGCGGCTCTGGATGGGACTGCGGCTCTGCATGGGACTGGGGCTCTGGATGGGGCTGGGGCTCTGGATGGGGCTGGGGCTCTGGATGGGACTGGGGCTCTGGATGGGACTGGGGCTCTGGATGGGACTGGGGCTCTGGATGGGACTGCGGCCCTGGATGGGACTGCAGCCCTGGATGGGACTTGGGCCCTGGATGGGACTGGGGCCCTGGATGGGACTGGGGCTCTGGATGTGACTGCGGCCCTGGATGTGACTGCTGCCCTGGATGTGACTGCATGGGACTGGGGCTCTGGATGGGACTGGGGCTCTGGATGGGACTGCGGCTCTGCATGGGACGGCGGCTCTGCATGGGACGGCGGCTCTGGATGGGACTGCGGCTCTGGATGGGACTGCGGCTCTGGATGGGACTGGGGCTCTGGATGGGACTGGGGCTCTGGATGGGACTGGGGCTCTGGATGGGACTGCGGCTCTGCATGGGACTGCGGCTCTGAATGGGACGGCGGCTCTGCATCGGACTGGATGGGACTGGGGCTCTGGATGGGACTGCGGCTCTGCATCGGACTGGATGGGGCTGGGGCCCTGGATGGGACTGCGGCCCTGGATGGGACTGGAGCTCTGGATGGGACTGGGGCTCTGGATGGGACTGGGGCTCTGGATGTGACTGCGGCCCTGGATGGGACTGCGGCTCTGCATCGGACTGGATGGGGCTGGGGCCCTGGATGGGACTGCGGCCCTGGATGGGACTGGAGCTCTGGATGGGACTGGGGCTCTGGATGGGACTGGGGCTCTGGATGTGACTGCGGCCCTGGATGGGACTGCGGCCCTGGATGGGACTGGGGCCCTGGATGGGACTGGGGCTCTGGATGGGACTGGAGCTCTGGATGTGACTGCGGCCCTGGATGTGACTGCTGCCCTGGATGTGACTGCATGGGACTGGGGCTCTGGATGGGACTGCGACTCCTGATGGGACTGCGGCTCTGGATGGGACTGCGGCTCTGGATGGGACTGCGGCTCTGGATGGGACTGGGGCTTTGGATGGGACTGGGGCTCTGGATGGGACTGCGGCTCTGGATGGGACTGGGGCTCTGGATGGGACTGCGGCTCTGCATGGGACTGCGGCTCTGCATGGAACTGCGGCTCTGCATGGGACTGGATGGGACTGGGGCTCTGGATGGGACTGCGGCTCTGCATGGGACTGGATGGGACTGGGGCTCTGGATGGGACTGCGGCTCTGGATGGGACTGGATGGGACTGCGGCTCTGGATGGGATTGCGGCTCTGGATGGGACTGCGGCTCTGGATGGGACTGGGGCTCTGGATGGGACTGGGGCTCTAGATGGGACTGGGGCTCTGGATGGGACTGGGGCTCTTGATGGGACTGGGGCTCTGGATGGGACTGGGTCTCTGGATGGGACTGGGGCTCTGGATGGGACTGGGGCTCTGGATGGAACTGCAGGCTCTGGATGGGACTGCAGGCTCTGGATGGGACTGCAGCTCTGGATGGGACTGCGGCTCTGCATGGGACTGGGGCTCTGGATGGGGCTGGGGCTCTGGATGGGGCTGGGGCTCTGGATGGGACTGGGGCTCTGGATGGGACTGGGGCTCTGGATGGGACTGGGGCTCTGGATGTGACTGCGGCCCTGGATGGGACTGCGGCCCTGGATGGGACTGCGGCCCTGGATGGGACTTGGGCCCTGGATGGGACTTTGGCCCTGGATGGGACTTGGGCCCTGGATGGGACTGGGGCCTTGGATGGGACTGGGGCTCTGGATGGGACTGGGGCTCTGGATGGGACTGGAGCTCTGGATGTGACTGCGGCCCTGGATGTGACTGCTGCCCTGGATGTGACTGCATGGGACTGGGGCTCTGGATGGGACTGGGGCTCTGGATGGGACTGCGGCTCTGCATGGGACGGCGGCTCTGCATGGGACGGCGGCTCTGGATGGGACTGCGGCTCTGGATGGGACTGCGGCTCTGGATGGGACTGGGGCTCTGGATGGGACTGGGGCTCTGGATGGGACTGGGGCTCTGGATGGGACTGGGGCTCTGGATGGGACTGCGGCTCTGCATGGGACTGCGGCTCTGAATGGGACGGCGGCTCTGCATCGGACTGGATGGGACTGGGACTCTGGATGGGACTGCGGCTCTGCATGGGACTGGATGGGACTGGGGCTCTGGATGGGACTGCGGCTCTGGATGGGACTGCGGCTCTGGATGGGACTGCGGCTCTGGATGGGACTGGGGCTCTGGATGGGACTGGGGCTCTGGATGGGACTGGGGCTCTGGATGGGACTGGGGCTCTGGATGGGACTGCGGCTCTGGATGGGACTGGGGCTCTGGATGGGACTGCGGCTCTGGATGGGACTGGGGCTCTGGATGGGACTGGGGCTCTGGATGGGACTGGGGCTCTGGATGGGACTGGGGCTCTGGACGGGACTGGGGCTCTGGATGGGACTGGGGCTCTGGATGGGACTGGGGCTCTGTATGGGACTGCGGCTCTGGATGGGACTGGATGGGACTGGGGCTCTGGATGGGACTGGGGCTCCGGATGGGACTGGATGGGACTGGGGCTCTGGATGGGACTGGGGCTCTGGATGGGACTGCGGCTCTGGATGGGACTGCAGACAAGTTGGGTGTATCAGGGAGAGGAGTGTGGGACCCTAGAATGTCGGCTCTGGATGGGACTGCAGGCTCTGGATGGGACTGCAGGCTCTGGATGGGACTGCAGGCTCTGGATGGGACTGGGGCCCTGGATGGGACTGGGGCTCCTGATAGGACTGCAGGCTCTGGATGGGACTGGGGCTCTGGATGGGACTGGGGCTCTGGATGGGACTGGGGCTCTGGATGGGACTGCAGGCTCTGGATGGGACTGCAGGCTCTGGATGGGACTGCAGGCTCTGGATGGGACTGCAGGCTCTGGATGGGACTGCAGGTTCTGGATGTGACTGCGGCCCTGGATGGGACTGCGGCCCTGGATGGGACTTGGGCCCTGGATGGGACTTGGGCCCTGGATGGGACTGGGGCCCTGGATGGGACTGGGGCTCTGGATGGGACTGGGGCTCTGGATGGGACTGGAGCTCTGGATGTGACTGCGGCCCTGGATGTGACTGCTGCCCTGGATGTGACTGCATGGGACTGGGGCTCTGGATGGGACTGGGGCTCTGGATGGGACTGCGGCTCTGCATGGGACGGCGGCTCTGCATGGGACGGCGGCTCTGGATGGGACTGCGGCTCTGGATGGGACTGCAGCTCTGGATGGGACTGGGGCTCTGGATGGGACTGGGGCTCTGGATGGGACTGGGGCTCTGGATGGGACTGGGGCTCTGGATGGGACTGCGGCTCTGCATGGGACTGCGGCTCTGAATGGGACGGCGGCTCTGCATCGGACTGGATGGGACTGGGACTCTGGATGGGACTGCGGCTCTGCATGGGACTGGATGGGACTGCAGGCTCTGGATGGGACTGCAGGCTCTGGATGTGACTGCGGCCCTGGATGGGACTGCGGCCCTGGATGGGACTTGGGCCCTGGATGGGACTTGGGCCCTGGATGGGACTGGGGCCCTGGATGGGACTGGGGCTCTGGATGGGACTGGGGCTCTGGATGGGACTGGAGCTCTGGATGTGACTGCGGCCCTGGATGTGACTGCTGCCCTGGATGTGACTGCATGGGACTGGGGCTCTGGATGGGACTGGGGCTCTGGATGGGACTGCGGCTCTGCATGGGACGGCGGCTCTGCATGGGACGGCGGCTCTGGATGGGACTGCGGCTCTGGATGGGACTGCGGCTCTGGATGGGACTGCGGCTCTGGATGGGACTGCGGCTCTGGATGGGACTGGGGCTCTGGATGGGACTGGGGCTCTGGATGGGACTGGGGCTCTGGATGGGACTGGGGCTCTGGATGGGACTGCGGCTCTGCATGGGACTGCGGCTCTGAATGGGACGGCGGCTCTGCATCGGACTGGATGGGACTGGGACTCTGGATGGGACTGCGGCTCTGCATGGGACTGGATGGGACTGGGGCTCTGGATGGGACTGCGGCTCTGGATGGGACTGCGGCTCTGGATGGGACTGCGGCTCTGGATGGGACTGCGGCTCTGGATGGGACTGGGGCTCTGGATGGGACTGGGGCTCTGGATGGGACTGGGGCTCTGGATGGGACTGGGGCTCTGGATGGGACTGCGGCTCTGGATGGGACTGGGGCTCTGGATGGGACTGCGGCTCTGGATGGGACTGGGGCTCTGGATGGGACTGGGGCTCTGGACGGGACTGGGGCTCTGGATGGGACTGGGGCTCTGGATGGGACTGGGGCTCTGGATGGGACTGCGGCTCTGGATGGGACTGGGGCTCTGGATGGGACTGGGGCTCCGGATGGGACTGGATGGGACTGGGGCTCTGGATGGGACTGGGGCTCTGGATGGGACTGCGGCTCTGGATGGGACTGCAGACAAGTTGGGTGTATCAGGGAGAGGAGTGTGGGACCCTAGAATGTCGGCTCTGGATGGGACTGCAGGCTCTGGATGGGACTGCAGGCTCTGGATGGGACTGCGGCTCTGGATGGGACTGCGGCTCTGCATGGGACTGGGGCTCTGGATGGGACTGCGGTTCTGGATCAGACTGGGGCTCTGGATGGAATTGGGGCCCTGGATGGGACTGGGGCTCTGGATGGAACTGGGACTCTGGATGGGACTGGGGCTCTGGATGGGACTGGGGCTCCGGATGGGACTGCGGCTCCGGATGGGACTGCGGCTCCGGATGGGACTGGGGCTCCGGATGGGACTGCGGCTCCGGATGGGACTGCAGGCTCCGGATGGGACTGCAGGCTCTGAATGGGACTGGGACTCCGGATGGGACTGGGGCCCTGGATGGGACTGGGGCTCTGGATGTGAATGGGGCTCTGGATGGGACTGCAGGCTCCGGATGGGACTGCAGGCTCTGGATGGGACTGGGGCTGCGGATGGGACTGGGGCTCCGGATGGGACTGGGGCTCTGGATGGGACTGGGGCCCTGGATGGGACTGGGGCTCTGGATGGGACTGGGGCTCTGGATGGGACTGGGGCTCTGGATGGGACTGGGGCTCTGGATGGGACTGGGGCTCTGGATGTGACTGCGGCTCTGGATGGGACTGCATGGGACTGGGGCTCTGGATGGGACTGGGGCTCTGGATGGGACTGCGACTCTGGATGGGACTGCGGCTCTGGATGGGACTGGGGCTCTGGATGGGACTGGGGCTCTGGATGAGATTGGGGCTCTGGATGGGACTGGGGCTCTGGATGGGACTGCAGGCTCTGGATGGGACTGCAGGCTCTGGATGGGACTGCAGGCTCTGGATGGGACTGCGGCTCTGGATGGGACTGCGGCTCTGCATGGGACTGGGGCTCTGGATGGGACTGCGGTTCTGGATGGGACTGCGGTTCTGGATGGGACTGGGGCTCTGGATGGGACTGGGGCCCTGGATGGGACTGGGGCTCTGGATGGGACTGCGGCTCCGGATGGGACTGCGGCTCCGGATGGGACTGGGGCTCCGGATGGGACTGCAGGCTCTGGATGGGACTGGGGCTCTGGATGGGACTGGGGCTCCGGATGGGACTGCGGCTCCGGATGGGACTGGGGCTCCGGATGGGACTGCGGCTCCGGATGGGACTGCGGCTCCGGATGGGACTGCGGCTCCGGATGGGACTGCAGGCTCCGGATGGGACTGCAGGCTCTGGATGGGACTGGGGCTCCGGATGGGACTGGGGCTCCGGATGGGACTGGGGCCCTGGATGTGACTGGGGCTCTGGATGTGACTGGGGCTCTGGATGGGACTGCAGGCTCCGGATGGGACTGCAGGCTCTGGATGGGACTGGGGCTGCGGATGGGACTGGGGCTCCGGATGGGACTGGGGCTCTGGATGTGACTGCGGCCCTGGATGGGACTGTGGCCCTGGATGGGACTGGGGCCCTGGATGGGACTGCAGGCTCTGGATGGGACTGGGGCTCTGGATGGGACTGGAGCTCTGGATGTGACTGCGGCTCTGGATGGGACTGCATGGGACTGGGGCTCTGGATGGGACTGGGGCTCTGGATGGGACTGCGACTCTGGATGGGACTGCGGCTCTGGATGGGACTGTGGCTCTGGATGGGACTGCGGCTCTGGATGGGACTGCGGCTCTGGATGGGACTGGGGCTTTGGATGGGACTGGGGCTCTGGATGGGACTGCGGCTCTGGATGGGACTGGGGCTCTGGATGGGACTGCGGCTCTGGATGGGACTGCGGCTCTGGATGGGACTGCGGCTCTGGATGGGACTGTGGCTCTGCATGGGACTGCGGCTCTGCATGGAACTGCGGCTCTGCATGGGACTGGATAGGACTGGGGCTCTGGATGGGACTGCGGCTCTGCATGGGACTGGGGCTCTGGATGGAACTGCGTCTCTGCATGGGACTGGATGGGACTGGGGCTCTGGATGGGACTGCGGCTCTGGATGGGACTGGATGGGACTGCGGCTCTGGATGGGACTGCGGCTCTGGATGGGACTGGGGCTCTGGATGGGACTGGGGCTCTGGATGGGACTGGGGCTCTGGATGGGACTGCGGCTCTGGATGGGACTGCGGCTCTGGATGGGACTGGGGCTCTGGATGGGACTGGGGCTCTGGATGGGACTGGGGCTCTGGATGGGACTGCGGCTCTGGATGGGACTGCGGCTCTGGATGGGACTGGGGCCCTGGATGGGACTGGGGCTCTGGATGGGACTGGGGCTCTGGATGGGACTGGGGCTCTGGATGGGACTGGGGCTCTGGATGGGACTGCGTCTCTGGATGGAACTGGGGCTCTGGATGGGACTGGGGCTCTGGATGGGACTGCGGCTCTGGATGGGACTGCGGCTCTGGATGGGACTGCGGCTCTGGATGGGACTGGGGCTCCGGATGGGACTGCAGGCTCCGGATGGGACTGCAGGCTCCGGATGGGACTGGGGCTCCGGATGGGACTGCGGCTCCGGATGGGACTGTGGCCCTGGATGGGACTGGGGCTCTGGATGGGACTGGGGCTCTGGATGGGACTGGGGCTCTGGATGGGACTGCGGCTCTGGATGGGACTGGGGCTCTGGATGGGACTGGGGCTCTGGATGGGACTGCAGGCTCTGGATGGGACTGCAGGCTCTGGATGGGACTGCAGGCTCTGGATGGGACTGCGGCTCTGGATGGGACTGGGGCTCTGGATGGGACTGGGGCTCTGGATGGGGCTGGGGCCCTGGATGGGACTGGAGCTCTGGATGGGACTGGGGCTCTGGATGGGACTGGAGCTCTGGATGTGACTGCGGCCCTGGATGTGACTGCTGCCCTGGATGTGACTGCATGGGACTGGGACTCTGGATGGGACTGGGGCTCTGGATGGGACTGGGGCTCTGGATGGGACTGCGACTCTGGATGGGACTGCGGCTCTGGATGGGACTGCGGCTCTGGATGGGACTGCGGCTCTGGATGGGACTGGGGCCTTGGATGGGACTGGGGCTCTGGATGGGACTGCGGCTCTGGATGGGACTGGGGCTCTGGATGGGACTGCGGCTCTGGATGGGACTGCGGCTCTGGATGGGACTGTGGCTCTGCATGGGACTGCGGCTCTGCATGGAACTGCGGCTCTGCATGGGACTGGATGGGACTGGGGCTCTGGATGGGACTGCGGCTCTGCATGGGACTGGATGGGACTGGGGCTCTGGATGGGACTGCGGCTCTGCATGGGACTGGATGGGACTGGGGCTCTGGATGGGACTGCGGCTCTGGATGGGACTGGATGGGACTGCGGCTCTGGATGGGACTGCGGCTCTGGATGGGACTGCGGCTCTGGATGGGACTGGGGCTCTGGATGGGACTGGGGCTCTGGATGGGACTGGGGCTCTGGATGGGACTGGGGCTCTGGATGGGACTGGGGCTCTGGATGGGACTGCGGCTCTTGATGGGACTGCGGCTCTGGATGGGACTGGGGCTCTGGATGGGACTGGGGCTCTGGATGGAACTGCAGGCTCTGGATGGGACTGCAGGCTCTGGATGGGACTGCAGGCTCTGGATGGGACTGCAGGCTCTGGATGGGACTGCAGGCTCTGGATGGGACTGCGGCTCTGGATGGGACTGCGGCTCTGCATGGGACTGGGGTTCTGCATGGGACTGGGGTTCTGGATGGGACTGGGGCTCTGGATGGGACTGCGGCTCTGGATGGGACTGGGGCTCTGGATTGGACTGGGGCTCTGGATGGGACTGGGGCTCTGGATGGGACTGGGGCTCTGGATGGGACTGCGGCTCTGGATGGGACTGGATGGGACTGGGGCTCTGGATGGGACTGGGGCTCTGGATGGGACTGGGGCTCTGGATGGGACTGGGGCTCTGGATGGGACTGGGGCTCTGAATGGGACTGGGGCCCTGGATGGGACTGCGGCTCTGGATGGGACTGGGGCTCTGGATGGGACTGCGGCTCTGGATGGGACTGGGGCTCTGGATGGGACTGCGGCTCTGGATGGGACTGCGGCTCTGGATGGGACTGCGGCTCTGGATGGGACTGTGGCTCTGCATGGGACTGCGGCTCTGCATGGAACTGCGGCTCTGCATGGGACTGGATAGGACTGGGGCTCTGGATGGGACTGCGGCTCTGCATGGGACTGGGGCTCTGGATGGAACTGCGTCTCTGCATGGGACTGGATGGGACTGGGGCTCTGGATGGGACTGGGGCTCCGGATGGGACTGCGGCTCCGGATGGGACTGCAGGCTCCGGATGGGACTGCAGGCTCTGGATGGGACTGGGACTCCGGATGGGACTGGGGCCCTGGATGGGACTGGGGCTCTGGATGTGAATGGGGCTCTGGATGGGACTGCAGGCTCCGGATGGGACTGCAGGCTCTGGATGGGACTGGGGCTGCGGATGGGACTGGGGCTCCGGATGGGACTGGGGCTCTGGATGTGACTGTGGCCCTGGATGGGACTGTGGCCCTGGATGGGACTGGGGCCCTGGATGGGGACTGGGGCTCTGGATGGGACTGGGGCTCTGGATGGGACTGGGGCTCTGGATGTGACTGCGGCTCTGGATGGGACTGCATGGGACTGGGGCTCTGGATGGGACTGGGGCTCTGGATGGGACTGCGGCTCTGGATGGGACTGCGGCTCTGGATGGGACTGGGGCTCTGGATGGGACTGGGGCTCTGGATGAGATTGGGGCTCTGGATGGGACTGGGGCTCTGGATGGGACTGCAGGCTCTGGATGGGACTGCAGGCTCTGGATGGGACTGCAGGCTCTGGATGGGACTGCAGGCTCTGGATGGGACTGCGGCTCTGGATGGGACTGCGGCTCTGCATGGGACTGGGGCTCTGGATGGGACTGCGGTTCTGGATGGGACTGGGGCTCTGGATGGGACTGGGGCCCTGGATGGGACTGGGGCTCTGGATGGAACTGGGGCTCTGGATGGGACTGGGGCTCTGGATGGGACTGGGGCTCCGGATGGGACTGCGGCTCCGGATGGGACTGGGGCTCCGGATGGGACTGCGGCTCCGGATGGGACTGCGGCTCCGGATGGGACTGCAGGCTCCGGATGGGACTGCAGGCTCTGGATGGGACTGGGGCTCCGGATGGGACTGGGGCTCCGGATGGGACTGGGGCCCTGGATGTGACTGGGGCTCTGGATGTGACTGGGGCTCTGGATGGGACTGCAGGCTCCGGATGGGACTGCAGGCTCTGGATGGGACTGGGGCTGCGGATGGGACTGGGGCTCCGGATGGGACTGGGGCTCTGGATGTGACTGCGGCCCTGGATGGGACTGTGGCCCTGGATGGGACTGGGGCCCTGGATGGGACTGCAGGCTCTGGATGGGACTGGGGCTCTGGATGGGACTGGAGCTCTGGATGTGACTGCGGCTCTGGATGGGACTGCATGGGACTGGGGCTCTGGATGGGACTGGGGCTCTGGATGGGACTGCGACTCTGGATGGGACTGCGGCTCTGGATGGGACTGCGGCTCTGGATGGGACTGCGGCTCTGGATGGGACTGCGGCTCTGGATGGGACTGGGGCTTTGGATGGGACTGGGGCTCTGGATGGGACTGCGGCTCTGGATGGGACTGGGGCTCTGGATGGGACTGCGGCTCTGGATGGGACTGCGGCTCTGGATGGGACTGCGGCTCTGGATGGGACTGTGGCTCTGCATGGGACTGCGGCTCTGCATGGAACTGCGGCTCTGCATGGGACTGGATAAGACTGGGGCTCTGGATGGGACTGCGGCTCTGCATGGGACTGGGGCTCTGGATGGAACTGCGTCTCTGCATGGGACTGGATGGGACTGGGGCTCTGGATGGGACTGCGGCTCTGGATGGGACTGGATGGGACTGCGGCTCTGGATGGGACTGCGGCTCTGGATGGGACTGCGGCTCTGGATGGGACTGGGGCTCTGGATGGGACTGGGGCTCTGGATGGGACTGGGGCTCTGGATGGGACTGGGGCTCTGGATGGGACTGGGGCTCTGGATGGGACTGCGGCTCTGGATGGGACTGGGTCTCTGGATGGGACTGGGGCTCTGGATGGGACTGGGGCTCTGGATGGGACTGCGGCTCTGGATGGGACTGCGGCTCTGGATGGGACTGGGGCCCTGGATGGGACTGGGGCTCTGGATGGAACTGGGGCTCTGGATGGGACTGGGGCTCTGGATGGGACTGGGGCTCTGGATGGGACTGCGTCTCTGGATGGAACTGGGGCTCTGGATGGGACTGGGGCTCTGGATGGGACTGCGGCTCTGGATGGGACTGCGGCTCTGGATGGGACTGCGGCTCTGGATGGGACTGGGGCTCCGGATGGGACTGCAGGCTCCGGATGGGACTGCAGGCTCCGGATGGGACTGGGGCTCCGGATGGGACTGCGGCTCCGGATGGGACTGTGGCCCTGGATGGGACTGGGGCTCTGGATGGGACTGGGGCTCTGGATGGGACTGGGGCTCTGGATGGGACTGGGGCTCTGGATGGGACTGGGGCTCTGGATGGGACTGCGGCTCTGGATGGGACTGGGGCTCTGGATGGGACTGGGGCTCTGGATGGGACTGCAGGCTCTGGATGGGACTGCAGGCTCTGGATGGGACTGCAGGCTCTGGATGGGACTGCAGGCTCTGGATGGGACTGCGGCTCTGGATGGGACTGGGGCTCTGGATGGGACTGGGGCTCTGGATGGGGCTGGGGCCCTGGATGGGACTGGAGCTCTGGATGGGACTGGGGCTCTGGATGTGACTGCGGCCCTGGATGGGACTGCGGCCCTGGATGGGACTGGGGCCCTGGATGGGACTGGGGCTCTGGATGGGACTGGGGCTCTGGATGGGACTGGAGCTCTGGATGTGACTGCGGCCCTGGATGTGACTGCTGCCCTGGATGTGACTGCATGGGACTGGGACTCTGGATGGGACTGGGGCTCTGGATGGGACTGGGGCTCTGGATGGGACTGCGACTCTGGATGGGACTGCGGCTCTGGATGGGACTGCGGCTCTGGATGGGACTGCGGCTCTGGATGGGACTGGGGCCTTGGATGGGACTGGGGCTCTGGATGGGACTGCGGCTCTGGATGGGACTGGGGCTCTGGATGGGACTGCGGCTCTGGATGGGACTGCGGCTCTGGATGGGACTGTGGCTCTGCATGGGACTGCGGCTCTGCATGGAACTGCGGCTCTGCATGGGACTGGATGGGACTGGGGCTCTGGATGGGACTGCGGCTCTGCATGGGACTGGATGGGACTGGGGCTCTGGATGGGACTGCGGCTCTGCATGGGACTGGATGGGACTGGGGCTCTGGATGGGACTGCGGCTCTGGATGGGACTGGATGGGACTGCGGCTCTGGATGGGACTGCGGCTCTGGATGGGACTGCGGCTCTGGATGGGACTGCGGCTCTGGATGGGACTGCGGCTCTGGATGGGACTGGGGCTCTGGATGGGACTGGGGCTCTGGATGGGACTGGGGCTCTGGATGGGACTGGGGCTCTGGATGGGACTGCGGCTCTTGATGGGACTGCGGCTCTTGATGGGACTGCGGCTCTGGATGGGACTGGGGCTCTGGATGGGACTGGGGCTCTGGATGGAACTGCAGGCTCTGGATGGGACTGCAGGCTCTGGATGGGACTGCAGGCTCTGGATGGGACTGCAGGCTCTGGATGGGACTGCAGGCTCTGGATGGGACTGCGGCTCTGGATGGGACTGCGGCTCTGCATGGGACTGGGGTTCTGGATGGGACTGGGGCTCTGGATGGGACTGCGGCTCTGGATGGGACTGGGGCTTTGGATTGGACTGGGGCTCTGGATGGGACTGGGGCTCTGGATGGGACTGGGGCTCTGGATGGGACTGCGGCTCTGGATGGGACTGGATGGGACTGGGGCTCTGGATGGGACTGGGGCTCTGGATGGGACTGGGGCTCTGGATGGGACTGGGGCTCTGAATGGGACTGGGGCCCTGGATGGGACTGCGGCTCTGGATGGGACTGGGGCTCTGGATGGGACTGCGGCTCTGGATGGGACTGGGGCTCTGGATGGGACTGCGGCTCTGGATGGGACTGGGGCTCTGGATGGGACTGCGGCTCTGGATGGGACTGCGGCTCTGGATGGGACTGCGGCTCTGGATGGGACTGTGGCTCTGCATGGGACTGCGGCTCTGCATGGAACTGCGGCTCTGCATGGGACTGGATAGGACTGGGGCTCTGGATGGGACTGCGGCTCTGCATGGGACTGGGGCTCTGGATGGAACTGCGTCTCTGCATGGGACTGGATGGGACTGGGGCTCTGGATGGGACTGCGGCTCTGGATGGGACTGGATGGGACTGCGGCTCTGGATGGGACTGCGGCTCTGGATGGGACTGCGGCTCTGGATGGGACTGGAGCTCTGGATGGGACTGGGGCTCTGGATGTGACTGCGGCCCTGGATGGGACTGCGGCCCTGGATGGGACTGGGGCCCTGGATGGGACTGGGGCTCTGGATGGGACTGGGGCTCTGGATGGGACTGGAGCTCTGGATGTGACTGCGGCCCTGGATGTGACTGCTGCCCTGGATGTGACTGCATGGGACTGGGACTCTGGATGGGACTGGGGCTCTGGATGGGACTGCGACTCTGGATGGGACTGCGGCTCTGGATGGGACTGCGGCTCTGGATGGGACTGCGGCTCTGGATGGGACTGGGGCCTTGGATGGGACTGGGGCTCTGGATGGGACTGCGGCTCTGGATGGGACTGCGGCTCTGGATGGGACTGTGGCTCTGCATGGGACTGCGGCTCTGCATGGAACTGCGGCTCTGCATGGGACTGGATGGGACTGGGGCTCTGGATGGGACTGCGGCTCTGCATGGGACTGGATGGGACTGGGGCTCTGGATGGGACTGCGGCTCTGCATGGGACTGGATGGGACTGGGGCTCTGGATGGGACTGCGGCTCTGGATGGGACTGGATGGGACTGCGGCTCTGGATGGGACTGCAGCTCTGGATGGGACTGCGGCTCTGGATGGGACTGCGGCTCTGGATGGGACTGGGGCTCTGGATGGGACTGGGGCTCTGGATGGGACTGGGGCTCTGGATGGGACTGGGGCTCTGGATGGGACTGGGGCTCTGGATGGGACTGCGGCTCTTGATGGGACTGCGGCTCTGGATGGGACTGGGTCTCTGGATGGGACTGGGGCTCTGGATGGGACTGGGGCTCTGGATGGAACTGCAGGCTCTGGATGGGACTGCAGGCTCTGGATGGGACTGCAGGCTCTGGATGGGACTGCAGGCTCTGGATGGGACTGCAGGCTCTGGATGGGACTGCGGCTCTGGATGGGACTGCGGCTCTGCATGGGACTGGGGTTCTGGATGGGACATCACCAACAGAGGGTATAAAAGGGTTAGCGGACCAAACGAACGGCCATTAGCCTCTGTACCTTGATAAAGTTGGTTTATCCAACGAAACGTCGGGAAGCGGAGGGCTATTCATATTTTAACTAGCAGCTATCAGTGCTTTTCTGTCTATATAGTGGCATCCATAGATTAGTGTTAGTATAGCACAATACCATTACAAACGAAGTTATAGGACGCTTATATGCTATCTAAGCAACTACTAGCTGTGTTTTTAATCACAACACCGGAGCTCATATTTATTTTAAATGATCCAATAAAATTTAGTTTTAAGGGGGGTTTCTAGTTTAGGGTTAACCCCTTGGGGGGCGACCCCTAAAGGTTGTTGTTACATATAATTTGCCCTGGAATCCCTGGGGAATTTTGTTGTTGTGTCTGGATGGGACTGGGGCTCTGGATGGGACTGCGGCTCTGCATGGGACTGGGGCTCTGGATGGAACTGCGTCTCTGCATGGGACTGGATGGGACTGGGGCTCTGGATGGGACTGGATGGGACTGCGGCTCTGGATGGGACTGCGGCTCTGGATGGGACTGCGGCTCTGGATGGGACTGGGGCTCTGGATGGGACTGGGGCTCTGGATGGGACTGGGGCTCTGGATGGGACTGCGGCTCTGGATGGGACTGCGGCTCTGGATGGGACTGCGGCTCTGGATGGGACTGGGGCCCTGGATGGGACTGGGGCTCTGGATGGAACTGGGGCTCTGGATGGGACTGGGGCTCTGGATGGGACTGGGGCTCTGGATGGGACTGCGTCTCTGGATGGAACTGGGGCTCTGGATGGGACTGGGGCTCTGGATGGGACTGCGGCTCTGGATGGGACTGCGGCTCTGGATGGGACTGCGGCTCTGGATGGGACTGGGGCTCCGGATGGGACTGCAGGCTCCGGATGGGACTGCAGGCTCCGGATGGGACTGCGGCTCCGGATGGGACTGCGGCTCCGGATGGGACTGTGGCCCTGGATGGGACTGGGGCTCTGGATGGGACTGGGGCTCTGGATGGGACTGGGGCTCTGGATGGGACTGCGGCTCTGGATGGGACTGGGGCTCTGGATGGGACTGGGGCTCTGGATGGGACTGCAGGCTCTGGATGGGACTGCAGGCTCTGGATGGGACTGCAGGCTCTGGATGGGACTGCGGCTCTGGATGGGACTGGGGCTCTGGATGGGACTGGGGCTCTGGATGGGGCTGGGTCCCTGGATGGGACTGGAGCTCTGGATGGGACTGGGGCTCTGGATGGGACTGGAGCTCTGGATGTGACTGCGGCCCTGGATGTGACTGCTGCCCTGGATGTGACTGCATGGGACTGGGACTCTGGATGGGACTGGGGCTCTGGATGGGACTGGGGCTCTGGATGGGACTGCGACTCTGGATGGGACTGCGGCTCTGGATGGGACTGCGGCTCTGGATGGGACTGCGGCTCTGGATGGGACTGGGGCCTTGGATGGGACTGGGGCTCTGGATGGGACTGCGGCTCTGGATGGGACTGGGGCTCTGGATGGGACTGCGGCTCTGGATGGGACTGCGGCTCTGGATGGGACTGTGGCTCTGCATGGGACTGCGGCTCTGCATGGAACTGCGGCTCTGCATGGGACTGGATGGGACTGGGGCTCTGGATGGGACTGCGGCTCTGCATGGGACTGGATGGGACTGGGGCTCTGGATGGGACTGCGGCTCTGCATGGGACTGGATGGGACTGGGGCTCTGGATGGGACTGCGGCTCTGGATGGGACTGGATGGGAATGCGGCTCTGGATGGGACTGCGGCTCTGGATGGGACTGCGGCTCTGGATGGGACTGCGGCTCTGGATGGGACTGGGGCTCTGGATGGGACTGGGGCTCTGGATGGGACTGGGGCTCTGGATGGGACTGGGGCTCTGGATGGGACTGGGGCTCTGGATGGGACTGCGGCTCTTGATGGGACTGCGGCTCTGGATGGGACTGGGGCTCTGGATGGGACTGGGGCTCTGGATGGAACTGCAGGCTCTGGATGGGACTGCAGGCTCTGGATGGGACTGCAGGCTCTGGATGGGACTGCAGGCTCTGGATGGGACTGCGGCTCTGGATGGGACTGCGGCTCTGCATGGGACTGGGGTTCTGGATGGGACTGGGGCTCTGGATGGGACTGCGGCTCTGGATGGGACTGGGGCTCTGGATTGGACTGGGGCTCTGGATGGGACTGGGGCTCTGGATGGGACTGGGGCTCTGGATGGGACTGCGGCTCTGGATGGGACTGGATGGGACTGGGGCTCTGGATGGGACTGGGGCTCTGGATGGGACTGGGGCTCTGGATGGGACTGGGGCTCTGGATGGGACTGGGGCTCTGAATGGGACTGGGGCCCTGGATGGGACTGGAGCTCTGGATGTGACTGCGGCTCTGGATGGGACTGGGGCTCTGAATGGGACTGGGGCTCTGGATGGGACTGGAGCTCTGGATGTGACTGCGGCTCTGGATGGGACTGCATGGGACTGGGGCTCTGGATGGGACTGGGGCTCTGGATGGGACTGCGACTCTGGATGGGACTGCGGCTCTGGATGGGACTGCGGCTCTGGATGGGACTGCGGCTCTGGATGGGACTGCGGCTCTGGATGGGACTGGATGGGACTGGGGCTCTGGATGGGACTGGGGCTCTGGATGGGACTGGGGCTCTGGATGGGACTGGGGCTCTGGATGGGACTGGGGCTCTGAATGGGACTGGGGCCCTGGATGGGACTGGAGCTCTGGATGTGACTGCGGCTCTGGATGGGACTGGGGCTCTGAATGGGACTGGGGCTCTGGATGGGACTGGAGCTCTGGATGTGACTGCGGCTCTGGATGGGACTGCATGGGACTGGGGCTCTGGATGGGACTGGGGCTCTGGATGGGACTGCGACTCTGGATGGGACTGCGGCTCTGGATGGGACTGCGGCTCTGGATGGGACTGCGGCTCTGGATGGGACTGCGGCTCTGGATGGGACTGGGGCTTTGGATGGGACTGGGGCTCTGGATGGGACTGCGGCTCTGGATGGGACTGGGGCTCTGGATGGGACTGCGGCTCTGGATGGGACTGCGGCTCTGGATGGGACTGCGGCTCTGGATGGGACTGTGGCTCTGCATGGGACTGCGGCTCTGCATGGAACTGCGGCTCTGCATGGGACTGGATAAGACTGGGGCTCTGGATGGGACTGCGGCTCTGCATGGGACTGGGGCTCTGGATGGAACTGCGTCTCTGCATGGGACTGGATGGGACTGGGGCTCTGGATGGGACTGCGGCTCTGGATGGGACTGGATGGGACTGCGGCTCTGGATGGGACTGCGGCTCTGGATGGGACTGCGGCTCTGGATGGGACTGGGGCTCTGGATGGGACTGGGGCTCTGGATGGGACTGGGGCTCTGGATGGGACTGGGGCTCTGGATGGGACTGGGGCTCTGGATGGGACTGCGGCTCTGGATGGGACTGGGTCTCTGGATGGGACTGGGGCTCTGGATGGGACTGGGGCTCTGGATGGGACTGCGGCTCTGGATGGGACTGCGGCTCTGGATGGGACTGGGGCCCTGGATGGGACTGGGGCTCTGGATGGAACTGGGGCTCTGGATGGGACTGGGGCTCTGGATGGGACTGGGGCTCTGGATGGGACTGCGTCTCTGGATGGAACTGGGGCTCTGGATGGGACTGGGGCTCTGGATGGGACTGCGGCTCTGGATGGGACTGCGGCTCTGGATGGGACTGCGGCTCTGGATGGGACTGGGGCTCCGGATGGGACTGCAGGCTCCGGATGGGACTGCAGGCTCCGGATGGGACTGGGGCTCCGGATGGGACTGCGGCTCCGGATGGGACTGTGGCCCTGGATGGGACTGGGGCTCTGGATGGGACTGGGGCTCTGGATGGGACTGGGGCTCTGGATGGGACTGGGGCTCTGGATGGGACTGGGGCTCTGGATGGGACTGCGGCTCTGGATGGGACTGGGGCTCTGGATGGGACTGGGGCTCTGGATGGGACTGCAGGCTCTGGATGGGACTGCAGGCTCTGGATGGGACTGCAGGCTCTGGATGGGACTGCAGGCTCTGGATGGGACTGCGGCTCTGGATGGGACTGGGGCTCTGGATGGGACTGGGGCTCTGGATGGGGCTGGGGCCCTGGATGGGACTGGAGCTCTGGATGGGACTGGGGCTCTGGATGTGACTGCGGCCCTGGATGGGACTGCGGCCCTGGATGGGACTGGGGGCCTGGATGGGACTGGGGCTCTGGATGGGACTGGGGCTCTGGATGGGACTGGAGCTCTGGATGTGACTGCGGCCCTGGATGTGACTGCTGCCCTGGATGTGACTGCATGGGACTGGGACTCTGGATGGGACTGGGGCTCTGGATGGGACTGGGGCTCTGGATGGGACTGCGACTCTGGATGGGACTGCGGCTCTGGATGGGACTGCGGCTCTGGATGGGACTGCGGCTCTGGATGGGACTGGGGCCTTGGATGGGACTGGGGCTCTGGATGGGACTGCGGCTCTGGATGGGACTGGGGCTCTGGATGGGACTGCGGCTCTGGATGGGACTGCGGCTCTGGATGGGACTGTGGCTCTGCATGGGACTGCGGCTCTGCATGGAACTGCGGCTCTGCATGGGACTGGATGGGACTGGGGCTCTGGATGGGACTGCGGCTCTGCATGGGACTGGATGGGACTGGGGCTCTGGATGGGACTGCGGCTCTGCATGGGACTGGATGGGACTGGGGCTCTGGATGGGACTGCGGCTCTGGATGGGACTGGATGGGACTGCGGCTCTGGATGGGACTGCGGCTCTGGATGGGACTGCGGCTCTGGATGGGACTGCGGCTCTGGATGGGACTGCGGCTCTGGATGGGACTGGGGCTCTGGATGGGACTGGGGCTCTGGATGGGACTGGGGCTCTGGATGGGACTGGGGCTCTGGATGGGACTGGGGCTCTGGATGGGACTGCGGCTCTTGATGGGACTGCGGCTCTGGATGGGACTGGGGCTCTGGATGGGACTGGGGCTCTGGATGGAACTGCAGGCTCTGGATGGGACTGCAGGCTCTGGATGGGACTGCAGGCTCTGGATGGGACTGCAGGCTCTGGATGGGACTGCAGGCTCTGGATGGGACTGCGGCTCTGGATGGGACTGCGGCTCTGCATGGGACTGGGGTTCTGGATGGGACTGGGGCTCTGGATGGGACTGCGGCTCTGGATGGGACTGGGGCTCTGGATTGGACTGGGGCTCTGGATGGGACTGGGGCTCTGGATGGGACTGGGGCTCTGGATGGGACTGCGGCTCTGGATGGGACTGGATGGGACTGGGGCTCTGGATGGGACTGGGGCTCTGGATGGGACTGGGGCTCTGGATGGGACTGGGGCTCTGAATGGGACTGGGGCCCTGGATGGGACTGCGGCTCTGGATGGGACTGGGGCTCTGGATGGGACTGCGGCTCTGGATGGGACTGGGGCTCTGGATGGGACTGCGGCTCTGGATGGGACTGGGGCTCTGGATGGGACTGCGGCTCTGGATGGGACTGCGGCTCTGGATGGGACTGCGGCTCTGGATGGGACTGTGGCTCTGCATGGGACTGCGGCTCTGCATGGAACTGCGGCTCTGCATGGGACTGGATAGGACTGGGGCTCTGGATGGGACTGCGGTTCTGCATGGGACTGGGGCTCTGGATGGAACTGCGTCTCTGCATGGGACTGGATGGGACTGGGGCTCTGGATGGGACTGCGGCTCTGGATGGGACTGGATGGGACTGCGGCTCTGGATGGGACTGCGGCTCTGGATGGGACTGCGGCTCTGGATGGGACTGGAGCTCTGGATGGGACTGGGGCTCTGGATGTGACTGCGGCCCTGGATGGGACTGCGGCCCTGGATGGGACTGGGGCCCTGGATGGGACTGGGGCTCTGGATGGGACTGGGGCTCTGGATGGGACTGGAGCTCTGGATGTGACTGCGGCCCTGGATGTGACTGCTGCCCTGGATGTGACTGCATGGGACTGGGACTCTGGATGGGACTGGGGCTCTGGATGGGACTGCGACTCTGGATGGGACTGCGGCTCTGGATGGGACTGCGGCTCTGGATGGGACTGCGGCTCTGGATGGGACTGGGGCCTTGGATGGGACTGGGGCTCTGGATGGGACTGCGGCTCTGGATGGGACTGCGGCTCTGGATGGGACTGTGGCTCTGCATGGGACTGCGGCTCTGCATGGAACTGCGGCTCTGCATGGGACTGGATGGGACTGGGGCTCTGGATGGGACTGCGGCTCTGCATGGGACTGGATGGGACTGGGGCTCTGGATGGGACTGCGGCTCTGCATGGGACTGGATGGGACTGGGGCTCTGGATGGGACTGCGGCTCTGGATGGGACTGGATGGGACTGCGGCTCTGGATGGGACTGCAGCTCTGGATGGGACTGCGGCTCTGGATGGGACTGCGGCTCTGGATGGGACTGGGGCTCTGGATGGGACTGGGGCTCTGGATGGGACTGGGGCTCTGGATGGGACTGGGGCTCTGGATGGGACTGGGGCTCTGGATGGGACTGCGGCTCTTGATGGGACTGCGGCTCTGGATGGGACTGGGTCTCTGGATGGGACTGGGGCTCTGGATGGGACTGGGGCTCTGGATGGAACTGCAGGCTCTGGATGGGACTGCAGGCTCTGGATGGGACTGCAGGCTCTGGATGGGACTGCAGGCTCTGGATGGGACTGCGGCTCTGGATGGGACTGCGGCTCTGCATGGGACTGGGGTTCTGGATGGGACATCACCAACAGAGGGTATAAAAGGGTTAGCGGACCAAACGAACGGCCATTAGCCTCTGTACCTTGATAAAGTTGGTTTATCCAACGAAACGTCGGGAAGCGGAGGGCTATTCATATTTTAACTAGCAGCTATCAGTGCTTTTCTGTCTATATAGTGGCATCCATAGATTAGTGTTAGTATAGCACAATACCATTACAAACGAAGTTATAGGACGCTTATATGCTATCTAAGCAACTACTAGCTGTGTTTTTAATCACAACACCGGAGCTCATATTTATTTTAAATGATCCAATAAAATTTAGTTTTAAGGGGGGTTTCTAGTTTAGGGTTAACCCCTTGGGGGGCGACCCCTAAAGGTTGTTGTTACATATAATTTGCCCTGGAATCCCTGGGGAATTTTGTTGTTGTGTCTGGATGGGACTGGGGCTCTGGATGGGACTGCGGCTCTGGATGGGACTGGGGCTCTGGATTGGACTGGGGCTCTGGATGGGACTGGGGCTCTGGATGGGACTGGGGCTCTGGATGGGACTGCGGCTCTGGATGGGACTGGATGGGACTGGGGCTCTGGATGGGACTGGGGCTCTGAATGGGACTGGGGCCCTGGATGGGACTGCGGCTCTGGATGGGACTGGGGCTCTGGATGGGACTGGGGCTCTGGGTGGGACTGGGGCTTTGGATGGGACTGCGGCTCTGGATGGGACTGGGGCTCTGGATGGGACTGGGGCTCTGGATGGGACTGCGGCTCTGGATGGGACTGGGGCTCTGGATGGGACTGGGGCTCTGGATGGGACTGGGGCTCTGGATGGGACTGGGGCTCTGGATGGGACTGGGGCCCTGGATGGGACTGCAGACAAGTTGGGTGTATCAGGGAGAGGCGTGTGGGACCCTAGAGTGTCAGCTCTGCAGCCCAGGACATGGAGGGGGTGACTTGTTTTCCATGGCGGCACATGAGGTCCTGTGAGGGCCCCTCCGGACGGTGCCGGCCCCGGACCCCCTCTAAGGGGCACTGAATCACATTTTCACACCTTGTTAAACACAAAAAGCGCCTTCATCAGGGTTTGTTTTTCTGCCTTTCAAATCAGGAAATTAGTTTTATGGGATTTCCAGGTTCTGGCCCCGACCAGCGACAAAATCATATAAATATCCGAGGAGCGAGATAAGTGAGAAAAAAAAACCAAAACAGCAGAGAAGCGAGCGCCCGCAGTCATGGTGTCCGCTCCTCCAGCTCTGCCCGTCCTGACTCTACTCCTCTGCCTGACGCTGCCAGGTGCCCAGAGCCGCTGCTACTTCCAAGCCAAAGGTGAGTACGGGCAGCCGGGTACAGTATATCCTGCAGAGCTGCACTCACTATTCTGCTGTTACATCATGTCTTATCCTCCAGAGCTGCACTCACTATTCTGCTGTTACATCATGTCTTCTCCTCCTGAGCTGCACTCACTATTCTGCTGTATATCATGTCATATCCTCCAGAGCTGCACTCACTATTCTGCTGTTACATCATGTCTTATCCTCCAGAGCTGCACTCACTATTCTGCTGTTACATCATGTCTTCTCCTCCAGAGCTGCACTCACTATTCTGCTGTGACATCACGTCTACTCCTCCAGAGCTGCACTCACTATTCTGCTGTATATCATGTCATATTCTCCAGAGCTGCACTCACTATTCTGCTGTTACATCATGTCTTATCCTCCAGAGCTGCACTCACTATTCTGCTGTTACATCATGTCTTCTCCTCCAGAGCTGCACTCACTATTCTGCTGTTACATCATGTCTTATCCTCCAGAGCTGCGCTCACTATTCTGCTGTTACATCATGTCTTCTCCTCCAGAGCTGCACTCACTATTCTGCAGTTACATCATATCTCATCCTCCAGAGCTTCACTCACTATTCTGCTGTTACATCATGTCTTATTCCCCAGAGCTGCACTCACTATTCTGCAGTTACATCATGTCTCATCCTCCAGAGCTGCACTCACTATTCTGCTGTTACGTCACATCTTCTGCTCAAGAGCTGCACTCACTATTCTGCTGTTACATCATGTCTTATCCTCCAGAGCTGCACTCACTATTCTGCTGTTACGTCACATCTTCTCCTCAAGAGCTGCACTCACTATTCTGCTGTTGCATCATGTCTTATCCTACAGAGCTGCACTCACTATTCTGCAGTTACATCATGTCTCATCCTCCAGAGCTGCACTCACTATTCTGCTGTTACATCATGTCTTCTCCTCCAGAGCTGCACTCACTATTCTGCTGTTACATCATGTCTTATCCTCCAGAGCTGCACTCACTATTCTGCAGTTACATCATGTTTCATCCTCCAGAGCTGAACTCACTATTCTGCTGTTACATCATGTCTTCTCCCCCAGAGCTGCACTCACTATTCTGCAGTTACATCATGTCTCATCCTCCAGAGCTGTACTCACTATTCTGCTGTTACATCATGTCTTCTCCTCCAGAGCTGCACTCACTATTCTGCTGTTACATCATGTCTTATCCTCCAGAGCTGCACTCACTATTCTGCAGTTACATCATGTCTCATCCTCCAGAGCTGCACTCACTATTCTGCTGTTACATCATGTCTTATCCTCCAGAGCTGCACTCACTATTCTGCAGTTACATCATGTCTCATCCTCCAGAGCTGCACTCACTATTCTGCTGTTACATCATGTCTTCTCCTCCAGAGCTGCACTCACTATTCTGCTGTTACATCATGTCTTCTCCCCCAGAGCTGCACTCACTATTCTGCTGTTATATCATGTCTTATCCTCCAGAGCTGCACTCACTATTCTGCTGTTACATCATGTCTTATCCTCCAGAGCTGCACTCACTATTCTGCTGTTACATCATGTCTTATCCTCCAGAGCTGCACTCACTATTCTGCTGTTACGTCACATCTTCTGCTCAAGAGCTGCACTCACTATTCTGCTGTTACATCATGTCTTATCCTCCAGAGCTGCACTCACTATTCTGCTGTTACGTCACATCTTCTCCTCAAGAGCTGCACTCACTATTCTGCTGTTGCATCATGTCTTATCCTACAGAGCTGCACTCACTATTCTGCAGTTACATCATGTCTCATCCTCCAGAGCTGCACTCACTATTCTGCTGTTACATCATGTCTTCTCCTCCAGAGCTGCACTCACTATTCTGCTGTTACATCATGTCTTATCCTCCAGAGCTGCACTCACTATTCTGCAGTTACATCATGTTTCATCCTCCAGAGCTGCACTCACTATTCTGCTGTTACATCATGTCTTCCCCCCCAGAGCTGCACTTACTATTCTGCAGTTACATCATGTCTCATCCTCCAGAGCTGTACTCACTATTCTGCTGTTACATCATGTTTTCTCCTCCAGAGCTGCACTCACTATTCTGCTGTTACATCATGTCTTATCCTCCAGAGCTGCACTCACTATTCTGCAGTTACATCATGTCTCATCCTCCAGAGCTCCACTCACTATTCTGCTGTTACATCATTTCTTCTCCCCCAGAGCTGCACTCACTATTCTGCAGTTACATCATGTCTCATCCTCCAGAGCTGCACTCACTATTCTGCTGTTACATCATGTCTTCTCCTCCAGAGCTGCATTCACTATTCTGCTGTTACATCATGTCTTCTCCCCCAGAGCTGCACTCACTATTCTGCTGTTATATCATGTCTTATCCTCCAGAGCTGCACTCACTATTCTGCTGTTACATCATGTCTTATCCTCCAGAGCTGCACTCTCTATTCTGCTGTTACATCATGTCTCATCCTCCAGAGCTGCACTCACTATTCTGCTGTTACATCATGTCTCCTCCTCCAGAGCTGCACTCACTATTCTGCTGTTACATCATGTCTTATCCTCCAGAGCTGCACTCTCTATTCTGCTGTTATATCATGTCTCATCCTCCAGAGCTGCACTCACTATTCTGCTGTTACATCATGTCTCCTCCTCCAGAGCTGCACTCACTATTCTGCTGTTACATCATGTCTTATCCTCCAGAGCTGCACTCACTATTCTGCTGTTACATCATGTCTTATCCTCCAGAGCTGCACTCACTATTCTGCTGTTACATCATGTCTCCTCCTCCAGAGCTGCACTCACTATTCTGCTGTTACATCATGTCTTATCCTCCAGAGCTGCACTCACTATTCTGCTGTTACATCAGGTCTCATCCTCCAGAGCTGCACTCTCTATTCTGCTGTTACATCATGTCTCCTCCTCCAGAGCTGCACTCACTATTCTGCTGTTACATCATGTCTCCTCCTCCAGAGCTGCACTCACTATTCTGCTGTTACATCATGTCTCCTCCTCCAGAGCTGCACTCACTATTCTGCTGTTACATCATGTCTCCTCCTCCAGAGCTGCACTCACTATTCTGCTGTTACATCATGTCTTATCCTCCAGAGCTGCTCTCACTATTCTGCTGTTACATCATGTCTCCTCCTCCAGAGCTGCTCTCACTATTCTGCTGTTACATCATGTCTCCTCCTCCAGAGCTGCACTCACTATCCTGCTGTTACATCATGTCTCCTCCTCCAGAGCTGCACTCACTATTCTGCATGTTGGGAGCTCTTTCCTGTCTCATCTATGGTGTCTGCTCCAGGGACCTTGAGGACAGAGAACTATCCCTTATGTGGAGATGAGACGGGGCCGAGGGACTGACAGCAACTTCACCCTCATACTGCAGAGTCTTTGTTTATGTTTTTGTTTGCTCCAGATGCCCCTTTAATATGAAGGACATAAAGGAGTACTCCACTGGGAAACATTTAGAAAGAAAAAAAAATCAACTGGTGCCAGAAATTTAAAACAGATTTGAAAATTACTTCTATTAAAAAATAAAACACTTAATCCTTCCAATAATTATCAGCTGCTGAAGTTGAGTTGTTGTTTTCTGTCTGGCATCAGTGCTCTCTGCTGACATCTCAGGAACAGCACAGAGTAGAGGAGGCTTGCTATGGGGATTCCCTTCTACGCTGGACAGTTCCCGAGACAGAAAACAACAACTCAACTTCAGCAGCTCATAAGTACTGAAAGGATTAAGATTTTTTTTTTTTTTATAGAAGTAATTTACAAATCCCATTAACTTTCTGGCACCAACTGATTTAGAAAAGAAAAGAAAAAACATTTTCCAGTGGAGGACCCCTGCAAGCAGGACAGTACACTTTGTGGTGTGAGGGGGATATAAATTATAATATTATCTATACTGAAATGTTCTACAATTTTATATGAGGAGATTAGAGATGTACGGAGAGGACAGGATGTGTATGGAGATTATGTGATGAGATATCAGGAGATTAGGGTAGAGATGTATGGAGAGGACAGGATGTGTATGGGGATTATGTGAGGAGATATCAGGAGATTAGGGTAGAGATGTATGGAGAGGACAGGATGTGTATGGGGATTATGTGAGGAGATATCAGGAGATTAGGGTAGAGATGTATGGAGAGGACAGGATGTGTATGGAGATTATGTGAGGAGATATCAGGAGATTAGGGTAGAGATGTATGGAGAGGACAGGATGTGTATGGGGATTATGTGAGGAGATATCAGGAGATTAGGGTAGAGATGTATGGAGAGGACAGGATGTGTATGGAGATTATGTGAGATATCAGGAGATTAGGGTAGAGATGTATGGAGAGGACAGGATGTGTATGGAGATTATGTGAGGAGATATCAGGAGATTAGGGTAGAGATGTATGGAGAGGACAGGATGTGTATGGAGATTATGTGAGGAGATATCAGGAGATTAGGGTAGAGATGTATGGAGAGGACAGGATGTGTATGGAGATTATGTGAGGAGATATCAGGAGATTAGGGTGGAGATGTATGGAGAGGACAGGATGTGTATGGAGATTATGTGAGGAGATATCAGGAGATTAGGGTAGAGATGTATGGAGAGGACAGGTTGTGTATGGGGATTATGTGAGGAGATATCAGGAGATTAGGGTAGAGATGTATGGAGAGGACAGGATGTGTATGGAGATTATGTGAGGAGATATCAGGAGATTAGGGTAGAGATGTATGGAGAGGACAGGATGTGTATGGAGATTATGTGAGGAGATATCAGGAGATTAGGGAAGAGATGTATGGAGAGGACAGGATGTGTATGGAGATTATGTGAGGAGATATCAGGAGATTAGGGAAGAGATGTATGGAGAGGACAGGATGTGTATGGAGATTATGTGAGGAGATATCAGGAGATTAGGGTGGAGATGTATGGAGAGGACAGGATGTGTATGGAGATTATGTGAGGAGATATCAGGAGATTAGGGTAGAGATGTATGGAGAGGACAGGATGTGTATGGAGATTATGTGAGGAGATATCAGGAGATTAGGGTAGAGATGTATGGAGAGGACAGGATGTGTATGGAGATTATGTGAGGAGATATCAGGAGATTAGGATAGAGATGTATGGAGAGGACAGGATGTGTATGGGGATTATGTGAGGAGATATCAGGAGATTAGGGTAGAGATGTATGGAGAGGACAGGATGTGTATGGGGATTATGTGAGGAGATATCAGGAGATTAGGGTGGAGATGTATGGAGAGGACAGGATGTGTATAGAGATTATGTGAGGAGATATCAGGAGATTAGGGTGGAGATGTATGGAGAGGACAGGATGTGTATAGAGATTATGTGAGGAGATATCAGGAGATTAGGGTAGAGATGTATGGAGAGGACAGGATGTGTATGGAGATTATGTGAGGAGATATCAGGAGATTAGGGTAGAGATGTATGGAGAGGACAGGATGTGTATGGAGATTATGTGAGGAGATATCAGGAGATTAGGGTAGAGATGTATGGAGAGGACAGGCTGTGTATGGAGATTATGTGAGGAGATATCAGGAGATTAGGGTAGAGATATATGGAGAGGACAGGATGTGTATGGGGATTATGTGAGGAGATATCAGGAGATTAGGGTAGAGATGTATGGAGAGGACAGGATGTGTATGGAGATTATGTGAGATATCAGGAGATTAGTGTAGAGATGTATGGAGAGGACAGGATATGTATGGAGATTATGTGAGGAGATATCAGGAGATTAGGGTAGAGATGTATGGAGAGGACAGGATGTGTATGGGGATTATGTGAGGAGATATCAGGAGATTAGGGTAGAGATGTATGGAGAGGACAGGATGTGTTTGGAGATTATGTGAGGAGATATCAGGAGATTAGGGTAGAGATGTATGGAGAGGACAGGATGTGTATGGAGATTATGTGAGGAGATATCAGGAGATTAGGGTAGAGATGTATGGAGAGGACAGGTTGTGTATGGAGATTATGTGAGGAGATATCAGGGGATTAGGGTGGAGATGTATGGAGAGGACAGGATGTGTATGGAGATTATGTGAGGAGAGATATCAGGAGATTAGGGTAGAGATGTATGGAGAGGACAGGATGTGTATGGAGATTATGTGAGGAGATATCAGGAGATTAGGGTAGAGATGTATGGAGAGGACAGGATGTGTATGGAGATTATGTGAGGAGATATCAGGAGATTAGGGTAGAGATGTATGGAGAGGACAGGATGTGTATGGAGATTATATGAGATATCAGGAGATTAGGGTAGAGATGTATGGAGAGGACAGGATGTGTATGGAGATTATGTGAGGAGATATCAGGAGATTAGGATAGAGATGTATGGAGAGGACAGGATGTGTATGGAGATTATGTGAGGAGATATCAGGAGATTAGGGTAGAGATGCATGGAGAGGACAGGATGTGTATGGAGATTATGTGAGGAGATATCAGGGGATTAGGGTGGAGATGTATGGAGAGGACAGGATGTGTATGGAGGTTATATGAGGAGATATCAGGAGATTAGGGTAGAGATGTATGGAGAGGACAGGATGTGTATGGAGATTATGTGAGGAGAGATATCAGGAGATTAGGGTAGAGATGTATGGAGAGGACAGGATGTGTATGGAGATTATGTGAGGAGATATCAGGAGATTAGGATAGAGATGTATGGAGAGGACAGAATGTGTATGGAGATTATGTGAGGAGATATCAGGAGATTAGGGTAGAGATGTATGGAGAGGACAGGATGTGTATGGAGATTATGTGAGGAGATATCAGGAGATTAGGGTAGAGATGTATGGAGAGGACAGGATGTGTATGGAGATTATGTGAGATATCAGGAGATTAGGGTAGAGATATATGGAGAGGACAGGATGTGTATGGGGATTATGTGAGGAGAGATATCAGGAGATTAGGGTAGAGATGTATGGAGAGGACAGGTTGTGTATGGAGATTATGTGAGGAGATATCAGGAGATTAGGGTAGAGATGTATGGAGAGGACAGGATGTGTATGGAGATTATGTGAGGAGATATCAGGAGATTAGGGTAGAGATGCATGGAGAGGACAGGATGTGTATGGGGATTATGTGAGGAGATATCAGGAGATTAGGGTAGAGATGCATGGAGAGGACAGGATGTGTATGGAGATTATGTGAGGAGATATCAGGAGATTAGGGTAGAGATGTATGGAGAGGACAGGATGTGTATGGGGATTATGTGAGGAGATATCAGGAGATTAGGGTAGAGCTGTATGGAGAGGACAGGATGTGTATGGGGATTATGTGAGGAGATATCAGGAGATTAGGGTAGAGTTGTATGGAGAGGACAGGATGTGTATGGGGATTATGTGAGGAGATATCAGGAGATTAGGGTAGAGATGTATGGAGAGGACAGGATGTGTATGGGGATTATGTGAGGAGATATCAGGAGATTAGGGTGGAGATGTATGGAGAGGACAGGATGTGTATGGGGATTATGTGAGGAGAGATATCAGGAGATTAGGGTAGAGATGTATGGAGAGGACAGGATGTGTATGGAGATTATGTGAGGAGATATCAGGAGATTAGGGTAGAGATGTATGGAGAGGAAAGGATGTGTATGGAGATTATGTGAGGAGATATCAGGAGATTAGGGTAGAGATGTATGGAGAGGACAGGCTGTGTATGGAGATTATGTGAGGTGATATCAGGAGATTAGGGTAGAGATGTATGGAGAGGACAGGATGTGTATGGAGATTATGTGAGGTGATATCAGGAGATTAGGGTAGAGATGTATGGAGAGGACAGGATGTGTATGAAGATTATGTGAGGAGATATCAGGAGATTAGGGTAGAGATGTATGGAGAGGACAGGATGTGTATGGAGATTATGTGAGGAGATATCAGGAGATTAGGGTAGAGATGTATGGAGAGGACAGGATGTGTATGGAGATTATGTGAGGAGATATCAGGAGATTAGGGTAGAGATGTATGGAGAGGACAGGATGTGTATGGAGATTATGAGAGATATCAGGAGATTAGGGTAGAGATGCATGGAGAGGACAGGATGTGTATGGAGATTATGTGAGGAGATATCAGGAGATTAGGGTAGAGATGTATGGAGAGGACAGGATGTGTATGGAGATTATGTGAGATATCAGGAGATTAGGGTAGAGATGTATGGAGAGGAAAGGATGTGTATGGAGATTATGTGAGGAGATATCAGGAGATTAGGGTAGAGATGTATGGAGAGGACAGGCTGTGTATGGAGATTATGTGAGGTGATATCAGGAGATTAGGGTAGAGATGTATGGAGAGGACAGGATGTGTATGGAGATTATGTGAGGTGATATCAGGAGATTAGGGTAGAGATGTATGGAGAGGACAGGATGTGTATGAAGATTATGTGAGGAGATATCAGGAGATTAGGGTAGAGATGTATGGAGAGGACAGGATGTGTATGGAGATTATGTGAGGAGATATCAGGAGATTAGGGTAGAGATGTATGGAGAGGACAGGATGTGTATGGAGATTATGTGAAGAGATATCAGGAGATTAGGGTAGAGATGTATGGAGAGGACAGGATGGAGATTATGTGAGGAGATATCAGGAGATTAGGGTGGAGATGTATGGAGAGGACAGGATGTGTATGGAGATTATGTGAGGAGATATCAGGAGATTAGGGTAGAGATGCATGGAGAGGACAGGATGTGTATGGGGATTATGTGAGGAGATATCAGGAGATTAGGGTGGAGATGTATGGAGAGGACAGGATGTGTATGGAGATTATGTGAGGAGATATCAGGAGATTAGGGTAGAGATGTATGGAGAGGACAGGATGTGTATGGGGATTATGTGAGGAGATATCAGGAGATTAGGGTAGAGATGTATGGAGAGGACAGGATGTGTATGGAGATTAAGAGAGGAGATATCAGGAGATTAGGGTAGAGATGTATGGGGAGGACAGGATGTGTATGGAGATTATGTGAGGAGATATCAGGAGATTAGGGTAGAGATGCATGGAGAGGACAGGATGTGTATGGAGATTATGTGAGGAGATATCAGGAGATTAGGGTAGAGATGTATGGGGAGGACAGGTTATGTATGAAGATTATGTGAGGAGAGATATCAGGAGATTAGGATAGAGATGTATGGGGAGGACAGGATGTGTATGGGGATTATGTGAGGAGAGATATCAGGAGATTAGGGTAGAGATGTATGGAGAGGACAGGATGTGTATGGAGATTATGTGAGGAGATATCAGGAGATTAGGGTAGAGATGTATGGGGAGGACAGGATGTGTATGGAGATTATGTGAGGAGATATCAGGAGATTAGGGTAGAGATGCATGGAGAGGACAGGATGTGTATGGAGATTATGTGAGGAGATATCAGGAGATTAGGGTAGAGATGTATGGAGAGGACAGGATGTGTATGGAGATTATGTGAGGAGATATCAGGAGATTAGGGTAGAGATGTATGGGGAGGACAGGTTATGTATGAAGATTATGTGAGGAGAGATATCAGGAGATTAGGATAGAGATGTATGGAGAGGACAGGATGTGTATGGAGATTATGTGAGGAGATATCAGGAGATTAGGGTAGAGATGTATGGAGAGGACAGGATGTGTATGGAGATTATGTGAGGAGATATCAGGAGATTAGGGTGGAGATGTATGGAGAGGACAGGATGTGTATGGAGATTATGTGAGGAGATATCAGGAGATTAGGGTAGAGATGTATGGAGAGGACAGGATGTGTATGGGTATTATGTGAGGAGATATCAGGAGATTAGGGTAGAGATGTATGGAGAGGACAGGATGTGTATGGGGATTATATGAGGGATCAGATTAGGGTAGAGATGTATGGAGAGGACAGGATGTGTATGGAGATTATATGAGGGATCAGATTAGGGTGGAGATGTTCCTGCTCCCCTCTCATTGTCTTTATACCTCTGTATTACAGCTCTGTGCCGTTATGCTGGGAAGAATTATAAATTGGGGGAATCGTGGTTGGGGCCGGACTGTCAGCTCTGCACCTGTCTGCACCCGGTGGGGGTCGGCTGCTGTGACATGTGAGTATAAGGTGGAATAAATCTTACCCCTAATTACATGGCAGAACATGGAGGCACAAGCCTGGAGGGGGCACTGCGGTCCCTTCTGAGAAGGCTCCTTGGTCAGGGCATCACCAGAGGAGTTGGTCGTGTGAGTATTCCCAATATGTAGTATCTACTCAAGAAAGGACAAGCAGTGACTGGGGACAGAGTCATGGGGCACAAGAAAGGACATCTAGTGACCGGGGACAGTTATGGGGCAGAAGGAAGGACAACCAGTGACCAGTCACAAGAAAGGACAGCCAATGACTGGGGACAGAGTCATGGGGCACAAGAAAGGACAACCAGTGACCGGGGACAGTCATTGGGCACAAGGAAGGACAACCAGTGACCAGTGACAGGATTATGGGGCACAAGGAAGGACAACCAGTGACCAGTCACAAGAAAGGACAGCCAATGACTGGGGACAGAGTCATGGGGCACAAGAAAGGACAACCAGTGACCGGGGATAGGATTATGGGGCACAAGGAAGGACAACCAGTGACCGAGGACAGAGTCATGGGGCACAAGGAAGGACAACCAGTGACAGGATCATAATGCCCAAGGAAGGACAACCAGTGACCGGGGACAGAGTCATGGGGCACAAAAAAGGACAACCAGTGACCGGGGACAGTCATTGGGCACAAGGAAGGACAACCAGTGACCAGTGACAGGATTATGGGGCACAAGGAAGGACAACCAGTGACCAGTCACAGGAAAGCACAGCCAGTGACTGGGGACAGAGTCATGGGGCACAAGAAAGGACAACCAGTGACGGGGAAAGGGTTATGGGGTACAAGGAAGGACAACCAGTGACCGGGGATAGGATTATGGGGCACAAGGAAGGACAACCAGTGACCGAGGACAGAGTCATGGGGCACAAGGAAGGACAGACAACCAGTGACCGAGGACAGAGTCATGGGGCACAAGGAAGGACAACCAGTGACCGAGGACAGAGTCATGGGGCACAAGGAAGGACAACCAGTGACCGAGGACAGAGTCATGGGGCACAAGGAAGGACAACCAGTGACAGGATCATAATGCCCAAGGAAGGACAACCAGTGACCGGGGACAGAGTCATGGGGCACAAAAAAGGACAACCAGTGACCGGGGACAGTCATTGGGCACAAGGAAGGACAACCAGTGACCGGGGACAGGATTATGGGGCACAAGGAAGGACAACCAGTGACCAGTCACAAGAAAGGACAACCAGTGACCGGGGACAGGATTATGGGGCACAAGGAAGGACAACCAGTGACCAGTCACAAGAAAGGACAGCCAGTGACTGGGGACAGAGTCATGGGGCACAATGAAGGGCAACCAGTGACTGGGGACAGAGTCATGGGGCACAAGAAAGGACAACCAGTGACCTGGACACGATTATGGGGCACAAAGATGGACAATCAATCATTGACGGGGAAAGGGTTATGGGGTACAAGGAAGGAAGGACAACCAGTGACCGAGGACAGAGTCATGGGGCACAAGGAAGGACAACCAGTGACCGAGGACAGAGTCATGGGGCACAAGGAAGGACAACCAGTGACTCAGGACAGAGTCATGGGGCACAAGGAAGGACAACCAGTGACCGGGGACAGAGTCATGGGGCACAAGTAAGGACATCAAGTGACCGGGGACAGAGTCATGGGGCACAAGGAAGGAAAACCAGTGACCGAGGACAGAGTCATGGGGCACAAGGAAGGACAACCAGTGACCGAGGACAGAGTCATGGGGCACAAGGAAGGACAACCAGTGACCGGGGACAGAGTCATGGGGCACAAGGAAGGAAAACCAGTGACCGAGGACAGAGTCATGGGGCACAAGGAAGGACAACCAGTGACCGAGGACAGAGTCATGGGGCACAAGGAAGGACGACCAGTGACCGAGGACAGAGTCATGGGGTACAAGGAAGGACAACCAGTGACCGAGGACAGAGTCATGGGGCACAAGGAAGGACAACCAGTGACCGAGGACAGAGTCATGGGGCACAAGGAAGGACAACCAGTGACCGAGCACAGAGTCATGGGGTACAAGGAAGGACAACCAGTGACCGAGGAGAGGATCATGAGGCCCAAGGAAGGACAACCAGTGACCGAAGACAGAGTCATGGGGCACAAGGAAGGACAACCAGTGACCGAGGAAAGAGTCATGGGGTACAAGGAAGGACAACCAGTGACCGAGGACAGAGTCATGGGGTACAAGGAAGGACAACCAGTGACCGAGGACAGAGTCATGGGGTACAAGGAAGGACAACCAGTGACCGAGGAAAGAGTCATGGGGCACAAGGAAGGACAACCAATGACCGAGGACAGAATCATGGGGCACAAGGAAGGACAACCAGTGACCGAGGACAGAGTCATGGGGCACAAGGAAGGACAACCAGTGACCGAGGACAGAGGCATGGGGCACAAGGAAGGACAACCAGTGACCGAGGACAGAGTCATGGGGTACAAGGAAGGACAACCAGTGACCGAGGACAGAGTCATGGGGTACAAGGAAGGACAACCAGTGACCGAGGACAGAGTCATGGGGTACAAGGAAGGACAACCAGTGACCGAGGACAGAGTCATGGGGTACATGGAAGGACAACCAGTGACCGGGGACAGAGTCATGGGGTACAAGGAAGGACAACCAGTGACCGGGGACAGAATCATGGGGCACAAGGAAGGACAACCAGTGACCGGGGACAGAGTCATGGGGTACAAGGAAGGACAACCAGTGACCGGGGACAGAGTCATGGGGCACAAGGAAGGACAAGCAGTGACCGAGGAAAGAGTCATGGGGTACAAGGAAGGACAACCAGTGACCGAGGACAGAGTCATGGGGTACAAGGAAGGACAACCAGTGACTGGGGACAGAGTCATGGGGTACAAGGAAGGACAACCAGTGACCGGGGACAGAGTCATGGGGTACAAGGAAGGACAACCAGTGACCGGGGACAGAGTCATGGAGTACAAGGAAGGACAACCAGTGACCGGGGACAGAGTCATGGGGCACAAGGAAGGACAACCAGTGACCGAGGACAGAGTCATGGGGCACAAGGAAGGACAACCAGTGACCGGGGACAGAGTCATGGGGCACAAGGAAGGACAACCAGTGACCGGGGACAGAGTCATGGGGCACAAGGAAGGACAACCAGTGACCGAGGACAGAGTAATGGGGTACAAGGAAGGACAACCAGTGACCGGGGACAGAGTCATGGGGTACAAGGAAGGACAACCAGTGACCGGGGACAGAGTCATGGGGCACAAGGAAGGACAACCAGTGACCGAGGACAGAGTAATGGGGCACAAGGAAGGACAACCAGTGACCGGGGACAGAGTCATGGGGCACAAGGAAGGACAACCAGTGACCGAGGACAGAGTCATGGGGCACAAGGAAGGACAACCAGTGACCGGGGACAGAGTCATGGGGCACAAGGAAGGACAACCAGTGACCGGGGACAGAGTCATGGGGCACAAGGAAGGACAACCAGTGACCGAGGACAGAGTCATGGGGCACAAGGAAGGACAACCAGTGACCGGGGACAGAGTCATGGGGTACAAGGAAGGACAACCAGTGACCGAGGACAGAGTCATGGGGCACAAGGAAGGACAACCAGTGACCGAGGACAGAGTCATGGGGCACAAGGAAGGACAACCAGTGACCGGGGACAGAGTCATGGGGTACAAGGAAGGACAACCAGTGACCGAGGACAGAGTCATGGGGTACAAGGAAGGACAACCAGTGACCGAGGACAGAGTCATGGGGTACAAGGAAGGACAACCAGTGACCGAGGACAGAGTCATGGGGTACATGGAAGGACAACCAGTGACCGGGGACAGAGTCATGGGGCACAAGGAAGGACAACCAGTGACTGAGGACAGAGTCATGGGGCACAAGGAAGGACAACCAGTGACCGAGGACAGAGTCATGGGGTACAAGGAAGGACAACCAGTGACCGAGGACAGAGTCATGGGGTACAAGGAAGGACAACCAGTGACCGAGGACAGAGTCATGGGGCACAAGGAAGGACAACCAGTGACCGAGGACAGAGTCATGGGGCACAAGGAAGGACAACCAGTGACCGAGGACAGAGTCATGGGGCACAAGGAAGGACAACCAGTGACCGAGGACAGAGTCATGGGGCACAAGGAAGGACAACCAGTGACCGGGGACAGAGTCATGGGGCACAAGGAAGGACAACCAGTGACCGAGGACAGAGTCATGGGGCACAAGGAAGGACAACCAGTGACCGAGGACAGAGTCATGGGGCACAAGGAAGGACAACCAGTGACCGAGGACAGAGTCATGGGGTACAAGGAAGGACAACCAGTGACCGAGGACAGAGTCATGGGGCACAAGGAAGGACAACCAGTGACCGAGGACAGAGTCATGGGGCACAAGGAAGGACAACCAGTGACTGGGGACAGAGTCATGGGGCACAAGGAAGGACAACCAGTGACCGGGGACAGAGTCATGGGGTACAAGGAAGGACAACCAGTGACCGGGGACAGAGTCATGGGGCACAAGGAAGGACAACCAGTGACCGAGGACAGAGTCATGGGGTACAAGGAAGGACAACCAGTGACCGGGGACAGAGTCATGGGGTACAAGGAAGGACAACCAGTGACCGGGGACAGAGTCATGGGGCACAAGGAAGGACAACCAGTGACCGGGGACAGAGTCATGGGGCACAAGGAAGGACAACCAGTGACCGAGCACAGAGTCATGGGGCACAAGGAAGGACAACCAGTGACCGGGGACAGAGTCATGGGGCACAAGGAAGGACAACCAGTGACCGGGGACAGAGTCATGGGGCACAAGGAAGGACAACCAGTGACCGAGGACAGAGTCATGGGGCACAAGGAAGGACAACCAGTGACTGGGGACAGAGTCATGGGGCACAAGGAAGGACAACCAGTGACCGAGGACAGAGTCATGGGGTACAAGGAAGGACAACCAGTGACCGAGGACAGAGTCATGGGGTACAAGGAAGGACAACCAGTGACTGAGGACAGAGTCATGGGGTACAAGGAAGGACAACCAGTGACCGAGGACAGAGTCATGGGGCACAAGGAAGGACAACCAGTGACCGGGGACAGAGTCATGGGGCACAAGGAAGGACAACCAGTGACCGGGGACAGAGTCATGGGGTACAAGGAAGGACAACCAGTGACCGAGGACAGAGTCATGGGGTACAAGGAAGGACAACCAGTGACTGGGGACAGAGTCATGGGGCACAAGGAAGGACAACCAGTGACCGAGGACAGAGTCATGGGGCACAAGGAAGGACAACCAGTGACCGAGGACAGAGTCATGGGGCACAAGGAAGGACAACCAGTGACCGGGTTATAGGGATCAGGGCTCATAGACGCGTGTGGGGTAAAGGTTACGCTGTCTGTAAATCCCACAGTAACCTGCTGCAGAACATCCTGGCTGCGTCGATAGAGTCCGATCATTGCTGCTTGTTGTGTATGTGACCCCTGTTCATCCAAGTGTCTACAATGGGGACAAGAGCATAAGAACTGGAGCAATGGAAGACGGTGCCTGGTCTGAGGGACAACAGAGTCATTTACCAGGATGCATTATGGGTAGAAGACACGAGGGCAGTGTAGTGCGCAATGTTCTGCTGGAGACCGCGTGTCCTGGAATCATGTGGATGTTACTGACCCAAGTCCTGGCAGAGGGACCCCCTAATAATTATGTCCCAGGTCACCAGACATGAGGAACATGACAAAGATTTTAGGTGCCGATCTCCTCCGATTGGTTCATCTGCACAAGTCCCAACCATGGAGGCTGCATCTCACAGAACTTAATTGGGTCGTCCATCGTTGTACTATTAACCCCTTAAGGACCGGGGGGGGTTTCCGTTTTTGCATTTTCGTTTTTTGCTCCTTGCCTTTAAAAAATCGTAACTCTTTCAATTCTGCACCTAAAAATCCAGATGAGGCTCATGTTTTGCGCCACCAATTCTACTTTGTAATGACGTCAGTAATTTTACCCAAAAATCGACGGTGAAACGGAAAAAAATCATTGTGCGACAAAATTGAAAAAAAAAAAAACGCTGTTTGTAACTTTTAGGGTCTTTCTACGCAGTGCATATTTCGGTAATAATGACCCCTTATTATTCTGTAGGTCCATACGGTTATAATGATCCCGAATTATATAGGTTGGAAAAAATCCAAACTACATGCAGGAAAATGTATATGTTTAAAAATGTCATCTTCTGACCCCTATAACTTTTTTATTTTTCCGTGTATGGGGCGGTATGAGGGATCATTTTTTGCGCCGTGATCTGAAGTTTTTAGCGGTACCCTCTTTGCATTGATCGGACTTATTGATCACTTTTTATTCATTTTTAAATTATATAAAAAGTGACCAAAAATGCCCTATTTTGTACTTTGGAATTTTTTTGCGCGTACGCCATTGACCGAGCAGTTTAATTATTTATATATTTTTATAGTTCGGACATTTCCGCACGCGGCGATATCACATATGTTTATTTTTATTTACACTGTGTTTTTTTTTTATGGGAAAAGGGGGGGTGATTCAAACTTTTAATAGGGAAGGGGTTAAATGATCTTTATTCACTTTTTTTTTTTCACTTTTTTTTTGCAGTGTTATATATAGGAGACTATAATACTGATCACACTGATCTCTTATACTGATCATTGTTATCCCATAGGGACCTATAACACTGCACACACTGATCTCTTATACTGATCATTGTTATCCCATAGGAGACTATAATACTGATCACACTGATCTCTTATACTGATCATTGTTATCCCATAGGGACCTATAACACTGCACACACTGATCTCTTATACTGATCATTGTTATCCCATAGGAGACTATAATACTGATCACACTGATCTCTTATACTGATCATTGTTATCCCATAGGAGACTATAATACTGATCACACTGATCTCTTATACTGATCATTGTTATCCCATAGGGACCTATAACACTGCACACACTGATCTCTTATACTGATCATTATTATCCCATAGGAGACTATAACACTGCACACACTGATCTCTTATACTGATCATTGTTATCCCATAGGAGACTATAATACTGATCACACTGCACACACTGATGTTATACTGATCATTGTTATCCCATAGGAGACTATAACACTGCACACACTGATCTCTTATACTGATCATTGTTATCCCATAGGAGACTATAATACTGATCACACTGCACACACTGATGTTATACTGATCATTGTTATCCCATAGGAGACTATAACACTGCACACACTGATCTCTTATACTGATCATTGTTATCCCATAGGAGACTATAATACTGATCACACTGCACACACTGATGTTATACTGATCATTGTTATCCCATAGGAGACTATAACACTGCACACACTGATCTCTTATACTGATCATTGTTATCCCATAGGAGACTATAACACTGCACACACTGATCTCTTATACTGATCATTGTTATCCCATAGGAGACTATAATACTGATCACACTGCACACACTGATGTTATACTGATCATTGTTATCCCATAGGAGACTATAACACTGCACACACTGATCTCTTATACTGATCATTGTTATCCCATAGGAGACTATAATACTGATCACACTGCACACACTGATGTTATACTGATCATTGTTATCCCATAGGAGACTATAACACTGCACACACTGATCTCTTATACTGATCATTGTTATCCCATAGGAGACTATAACACTGCACACACTGATCTCTTATACTGATCGTTGTTATCCCATAGGAGACTATAACACTGCACACACTAATCTCTTATACTGATCATTGTTATCCCATAGGAGACTATAACACTGCACACACTGATCTCTTATACTGATCATTGTTATCCCATAGGAGACTAAAACACTGCACACACTGATCTCTTATACTGATCATTATTATCCCATAGGAGACTATAACACTGCACACACTGATCTCTTATACTGATCATTATTATCCCATAGGAGCCTATAACACTGCACACACTGATCTCTTATACTGATCATTATTATCCCATAAGGACCTATAACACTGCACACACTGATCTCTTATACTGATCATTATTATCCCATAGGAGCCTATAACACTGCACACTGATCTCTTATACTGATCATTATTATCCCATATGAGACTATAACACTGCACACACTGATCTCTTATACTGATCATTATTATCCCATAGGAGATTATAACACTGCACACACTGATCTCTTATACTGATCATTGTTATCCCATAGGAGCCTATAACACTGCACACACTGATCTCTTATACTGATCATTGTTATCCCATAGGAGCCTATAACACTGCACACACTGATCTCTTATACTGATCATTATTATCCCATATGAGACTATAACACTGCAGACACTGATCTCTTATACTGATCATTATTATCCCATAGGAGACTATAACACTGCACACACTGATCTCTTATACTGATCATTATTATCCCATAGGAGACTATAACACTGCACACACTGATCTCTTATACTGATCATTATTATCCCATAGGAGACTATAACACTGCACACACTGATCTCTTATACTGATCGTTATTATCCCATAGGAGCCTATAACACTGCACACACTAATCTCTTATACTGATCATTATTATCCCATAGGGACCTATAACACTGCACACACTGATCTCTTATACTGATCATTGTTATCCCATAGGAGCCTATAACACTGCACACACTGATCTCTTATACTGATCATTGTTATCCCATAGGAGACTATAACACTGCACACACTAATCTCTTATACTGATCATTGTTATCCCATAGGAGACTATAACACTGCACACACTGATCTCTTATACTGATCATTGTTATCCCATAGGAGACTATAACACTGCACACACTGATCTCTTATACTGATCATTATTATCCCATAGGGACCTATAACACTGCACACACTGATCTCTTATACTGATCATTATTATCCCATAGGAGACTATAACACTGCACACACTGATCTCTTATACTGATCATTATTATCCCATAGGAGCCTATAACACTGCACACACTGATCTCTTATACTGATCATTATTATCCCATAAGGACCTATAACACTGCACACACTGATCTCTTATACTGATCATTATTATCCCATAGGAGCCTATAACACTGCACACTGATCTCTTATACTGATCATTATTATCCCATATGAGACTATAACACTGCACACACTGATCTCTTATACTGATCATTATTATCCCATAGGAGACTATAACACTGCACACACTGATCTCTTATACTGATCATTATTATCCCATAGGAGACTATAACACTGCACACACTGATCTCTTATACTGATCATTGTTATCCCATAGGAGCCTATAACACTGCACACACTGATCTCTTATACTGATCATTGTTATCCCATAGGAGCCTATAACACTGCACACACTGATCTCTTATACTGATCATTATTATCCCATATGAGACTATAACACTGCACACACTGATCTCTTATACTGATCATTATTATCCCATAGGAGACTATAACACTGCACACACTGATCTCTTATACTGATCATTATTATCCCATAGGAGACTATAACACTGCACACACTGATCTCTTATACTGATCGTTATTATCCCATAGGAGCCTATAACACTGCACACACTGATCTCTTATACTGATCATTATTATCCCATAGGGACCTATAACACTGCACACACTGATCTCTTATACTGATCATTATTATCCCATAGGAGACTATAATACTGATCACACTGCACACACTGATGTTATACTGATCATTGTTATCCCATAGGAGACTATAACACTGCACACACTGATCTCTTATACTGATCATTGTTATCCCATAGGAGACTATAACACTGCACACACTGATCTCTTATACTGATCATTGTTATCCCATAGGAGACTATAATACTGATCACACTGCACACACTGATGTTATACTGATCATTGTTATCCCATAGGAGACTATAACACTGCACACACTGATCTCTTATACTGATCATTGTTATCCCATAGGAGACTATAATACTGATCACACTGCACACACTGATGTTATACTGATCATTGTTATCCCATAGGAGACTATAACACTGCACACACTGATCTCTTATACTGATCATTGTTATCCCATAGGAGACTATAACACTGCACACACTGATCTCTTATACTGATCGTTGTTATCCCATAGGAGACTATAACACTGCACACACTAATCTCTTATACTGATCATTGTTATCCCATAGGAGACTATAACACTGCACACACTGATCTCTTATACTGATCATTGTTATCCCATAGGAGACTAAAACACTGCACACACTGATCTCTTATACTGATCATTATTATCCCATAGGAGACTATAACACTGCACACACTGATCTCTTATACTGATCATTATTATCCCATAGGAGCCTATAACACTGCACACACTGATCTCTTATACTGATCATTATTATCCCATAAGGACCTATAACACTGCACACACTGATCTCTTATACTGATCATTATTATCCCATAGGAGCCTATAACACTGCACACTGATCTCTTATACTGATCATTATTATCCCATATGAGACTATAACACTGCACACACTGATCTCTTATACTGATCATTATTATCCCATAGGAGACTATAACACTGCACACACTGATCTCTTATACTGATCATTATTATCCCATAGGAGACTATAACACTGCACACACTGATCTCTTATACTGATCATTGTTATCCCATAGGAGCCTATAACACTGCACACACTGATCTCTTATACTGATCATTGTTATCCCATAGGAGCCTATAACACTGCACACACTGATCTCTTATACTGATCATTATTATCCCATATGAGACTATAACACTGCAGACACTGATCTCTTATACTGATCATTATTATCCCATAGGAGACTATAACACTGCACACACTGATCTCTTATACTGATCATTATTATCCCATAGGAGACTATAACACTGCACACACTGATCTCTTATACTGATCATTATTATCCCATAGGAGACTATAACACTGCACACACTGATCTCTTATACTGATCGTTATTATCCCATAGGAGCCTATAACACTGCACACACTAATCTCTTATACTGATCATTATTATCCCATAGGGACCTATAACACTGCACACACTGATCTCTTATACTGATCATTGTTATCCCATAGGAGCCTATAACACTGCACACACTGATCTCTTATACTGATCATTGTTATCCCATAGGAGACTATAACACTGCACACACTAATCTCTTATACTGATCATTGTTATCCCATAGGAGACTATAACACTGCACACACTGATCTCTTATACTGATCATTGTTATCCCATAGGAGACTATAACACTGCACACACTGATCTCTTATACTGATCATTATTATCCCATAGGGACCTATAACACTGCACACACTGATCTCTTATACTGATCATTATTATCCCATAGGAGACTATAACACTGCACACACTGATCTCTTATACTGATCATTATTATCCCATAGGAGCCTATAACACTGCACACACTGATCTCTTATACTGATCATTATTATCCCATAAGGACCTATAACACTGCACACACTGATCTCTTATACTGATCATTATTATCCCATAGGAGCCTATAACACTGCACACTGATCTCTTATACTGATCATTATTATCCCATATGAGACTATAACACTGCACACACTGATCTCTTATACTGATCATTATTATCCCATAGGAGACTATAACACTGCACACACTGATCTCTTATACTGATCATTATTATCCCATAGGAGACTATAACACTGCACACACTGATCTCTTATACTGATCATTGTTATCCCATAGGAGCCTATAACACTGCACACACTGATCTCTTATACTGATCATTGTTATCCCATAGGAGCCTATAACACTGCACACACTGATCTCTTATACTGATCATTATTATCCCATATGAGACTATAACACTGCACACACTGATCTCTTATACTGATCATTATTATCCCATAGGAGACTATAACACTGCACACACTGATCTCTTATGCTGATCGTTATTATCCCATAGGAGCCTATAACACTGCACACACTGATCTCTTATACTGATCATTATTATCCCATAGGGACCTATAACACTGCACACACTGATCTCTTATACTGATCATTATTATCCCATAGGAGACTATAATACTGATCACACTGATCTCTTATACTGATCATTGTTATCCCCTAGTAGACTATAACACTGCACACACTGATCTCTTATACTGATCATTATTATCCCATAGGAGACTATAATACTGATCACACTGATCTCTTATACTGATCATTGTTATCCCATAGTAGACTATAACACTACACACACTGATCTCTTATACTGATCGTTATTATCCCATAGGAGACTATAACACTGCACACACTGATCTCTTATACTGATCATTATTATCCCATAGGGACCTATAACACTGCACACATTGATCTCTTATACTGATCATTGTTATCCTATAGGAGCCTATAACACTGCACACACTGATCTCTTATACTGATCATTATTATCCCATAGGGACCTATAACACTGCACACACTGATCTCTTATACTGATCATTGCTATCCCATAGGAGCCTATAACACTGCACACACTGATCTCTTATACTGATCATTGTTATCCCATAGGAGCCTATAACACTGCACACACTGATCTCTTATACTGATCATTGTTATCCCATAGGAGCCTATAACACTGCACACACTGATCTCTTATACTGATCATTATTATCCCAAAGGAGACTATAACACTGCACACACTGATCTCTTACACTGATCATTATTATCCCATAGAAAACTATAACACTGCACACACTGATCTCTTATACTGATCATTATTATCCCATAGGGACCTATAACACTGCACACACTGATCTCTTATACTGATCATTGTTATCCCATAGGGACCTATAAAACTACATACACTGATCTCTTATACTGATCATTATCATCCCATGGGGACCTATAACACTGCACACACTGATCTCTTATACTGATCATTGTTATCCCATAGGAGACTATAACACTGCACACACTGATCTCTTATACTGATCATTGTTATCCCATAGGAGACTATAATACTGATCACACTGATCTCTTATACTGATCATTATTATCCCATAGGAGACTATAATACTGCACACACTGATCTCTTATACTGATCATTATTATTCCATAGGGACCTATAACAATACATACACTGATCTCTTATACTGATCATTATTATCCCATAGGAGACTATAATACTGCACACACTGATCTCTTATACTGACCATTATTATCCCATAGGGATCTATAAAATACTGCACACACTGATCATTGTTATCCCATAGGAGACTATAATACTTCACACACTGATCTCTTATACTGATCATTATTATCCCATATGGACCTATAACACTGCACACACTGATCTCTTATACTGATCATTATTATCCCATAGGAGACTATAACACTGCACACACTGATCTCTTATACTGATCATTATTATCCCATATGAGACTATAACACTGCACACACTGATCTCTTATACTGATCATTATTATCCCATAGGAGACTATAACACTGCACACACTGATCTCTTATACTGATCATTATTATCCCATAGGAGACTATAACACTGCACACACTGATCTCTTATACTGATCATTATTATCCCATAGGGACCTATTACACTGCACACACTGATCTCTTATACTGATCATTGTTATCCCATAGGAGACTATAATACTGCACACACTGATCTCTTATACTGATCATTATTATCCCATATGAGACTATAACACTGCACACACTGATCTCTTATACTGATCATTATTACCCCATAGGAGACTATAACACTGCACACACTGATCTCTTATACTGATCATTATTATCCCATAGGAGACTATAATACTGATCACACTGATCTCTTATACTGATCATTATTATCCCATAGGGATCTATAAAATACTGCACACACTGATCATTGTTATCCCATAGGAGACTATAATACTGCACACACTGATCTCTTATACTGATCATTATTATCCCATAGGGACCTATTACACTGCACACACTGATCTCTTATACTGATCATTGTTATCCCATAGGGACCTATAACACTGCACACACTGATCTCTTATACTGATCATTATTATCCCATAGGAGACTATAACACTGCACACACTGATCTCTTATACTGATCATTATTATCCCATAGGAGACTATAACACTGCACACACTGATCTCTTAAACTGATCATTATTATCCCATAGGGACCTATAACACTGCACACACTGATCATTATTATCCCATAGGGACCTATAACACTGCACACACTGATCTCTTATACTGATCATTATTATCCCATAGGAGACTATAACACTGCACACACTGATCTCTTATACTGATCATTATTATCCCATAGGGACCTATTACACTGCACACACTGATCTCTTATACTGATCATTATTACCCCATAGGAGACTATAACACTGCAAACACTGATCTCTTATACTGATCATTATTATCCCATAGGAGACTATAACACTGCACACACTGATCTCTTATACTGATCATTATTATCCCATAGGAGACTATAACACTGCACACACTGATCTCTTATACTGATCATTGTTATTCCATAGGAGACTATAACACTCCACACACTGATCTCTTATACTGATCATTATTATCCCATAGGAGACTATAACACTGCACACACTGATCTTGATCATTATTATCCCATAGGGACCTATAACACTGCACACACTGATCTCTTATACTGATCATTATTATCCCATAGGAGACTATAACACTGCACACACTGATCTCTTATACTGATCATTATTATCCCATAGGAGACTATAACACTGTACACACTGATCTCTTATACTGATCATTATTATCCCATAGGGACCTATAACACTGCACACACTGATCTCTTATACTGATCATTATTATCCCATAGGGACCTATAACACTGCACACACTGATCTCTTATACTGATCATTGCTATCCCATAGGAGCCTATAACACTGCACACACTGATCTCTTATACTGATCATTGTTATCCCATAGGAGCCTATAACACTGCACACACTGATCTCTTATACTGATCATTGTTATCCCATAGGAGCCTATAACACTGCACACACTGATCTCTTATACTGATCATTATTATCCCAAAGGAGACTATAACACTGCACACACTGATCTCTTACACTGATCATTATTATCCCATAGAAAACTATAACACTGCACACACTGATCTCTTATACTGATCATTATTATCCCATAGGAGACTATAACACTGCACACACTGATCTCTTATACTGATTATTATTATCCCATAGGGACCTATAACACTGCACACACTGATCTCTTATACTGATCATTATTATCCCATAGGAGACTATAACACTGCACACACTGATCTCTTATACTGATCATTATTATCACATAGGAGACTATATCACTGCACACACTGATCTCTTATACTGATCATTATTATCCCATAGGAGACTATAACACTGCACACACTGATCTCTTATACTGATCATTATTATCCCATAGGAGACTATAACACTGCACACACTGATCTCTTATACTGATCATTATTATCCCATAGGGACCTATAACACTGCACACACTGATCTCTTATACTGATCATTGTTATCCCATAGGGACCTACAAAACTACATACACTGATCTCTTATACTGATCATTATCATCCCATGGGGACCTATAACACTGCACACACTAATCTCTTATACTGATCATTATTATCACATAGGAGACTATATCACTGCACACACTGATCTCTTATACTGATCATTATTATCCCATAGGAGACTATAACACTGCACACACTGATCTCTTATACTGATCATTATTATCCCATAGGGACCTATAACACTGCACACACTGATCTCTTATACTGATCATTGTTATCCCATAGGGACCTACAAAACTACATACACTGATCTCTTATACTGATCATTATCATCCCATGGGGACCTATAACACTGCACACACTGATCTCTTATACTGATCATTGTTATCCCATAGGAGACTATAACACTGCACACACTGATCTCTTACACTGATCATTATTATCCCATAGAAAACTATAACACTGCACACACTGATCTCTTATACTGATCATTATTATCCCATAGGAGACTATAACACTGCACACACTGATCTCTTATACTGATTATTATTATCCCATAGGGACCTATAACACTGCACACACTGATCTCTTATACTGATCATTATTATCCCATAGGAGACTATAACACTGCACACACTGATCTCTTATACTGATCATTATTATCCCATAGGAGACTATATCACTGCACACACTGATCTCTTATACTGATCATTATTATCCCATAGGAGACTATAACACTGCACACACTGATCTCTTATACTGATCATTATTATCCCATAGGAGACTATAACACTGCACACACTGATCTCTTATACTGATCATTATTATCCCATAGGGACCTATAACACTGCACACACTGATCTCTTATACTGATCATTGTTATCCCATAGGGACCTACAAAACTACATACACTGATCTCTTATACTGATCATTATCATCCCATGGGGACCTATAACACTGCACACACTAATCTCTTATACTGATCATTATTATCACATAGGAGACTATATCACTGCACACACTGATCTCTTATACTGATCATTATTATCCCATAGGAGACTATAACACTGCACACACTGATCTCTTATACTGATCATTATTATCCCATAGGGACCTATAACACTGCACACACTGATCTCTTATACTGATCATTGTTATCCCATAGGGACCTACAAAACTACATACACTGATCTCTTATACTGATCATTATCATCCCATGGGGACCTATAACACTGCACACACTGATCTCTTATACTGATCATTGTTATCCCATAGGAGACTATAACACTGCACACACTGATCTCTTATACTGATCATTGTTATCCCATAGGAGACTATAACACTGATCACACTGATCTCTTATACTGATCATTATTATCCCATAGGAGACTATAATACTGCACACACTGATCTCTTATACTGATCATTATTATCCCATAGGGACCTATAACAATACATACACTGATCTCTTATACTGATCATTATTATCCCATAGGAGACTATAACACTGCACACACTGATCTCTTATACTGATCATTATTATCCCATAGGAGACTATAACACTGCACACACTGATCTCTTATACTGATCATTATTATCCCATTGGAGACTATAACACTGCACACACTGATCTCTTATACTGATCATTATTATCCCATAGGGATCTATAAAATACTGCACACACTGATCATTGTTATCCCATAGGAGACTATAATACTGCACACACTGATCTCTTATACTGATCATTATTATCCCATAGGGACCTATTACACTGCACGCACTGATCTCTTATACTGATCATTGTTATCCCATAGGGACCTGTAACACTGCACACACTGATCTCTTATACTGATCATTATTATCCCATAGGAGACTATAACACTGCACACACTGATCTCTTATACTGATCATTATTATCCCATAGAGACCTATAACACTGCACACACTGATCTCTTATACTGATCATTGTTATCCCATAGGGACCTATAACACTGCACACACTGATCTCTTATACTGATCATTATTATCCCATAGGAGACTATAACACTTCACACACTGATCTCTTATACTGATCATTGTTATCCCATAGGGACCTATAACACTGCACACACTGATCTCTTATACTGATCATTATTATCTCATAGGAGACTATAATACTGCACACACTGATCTCTTATCTTGATCATTATTATCCCATAGGGACCTATAACACTGCACACACTGATCTCTTATACTGATCATTGTTATCCCATAGGAGACTATAGCACTGCACACACTGATTTCTTATACTGATCATTATTATCCCATAGGAGACTATAACACTGCACACACTGATCTCTTATACTGATCATTATTATCCCATAGGAGACTATAACACTGCACACACTGATCTCTTATACTGATCATTATTATCCCATAGGGACCTATAACACTGCACACACTGATCTCTTATACTGATCATTGTTATCCCATAGGGACCTACAAAACTACATACACTGATCTCTTATACTGATCATTATCATCCCATGGGGACCTATAACACTGCACACACTGATCTCTTATACTGATCATTGTTATCCCATAGGAGACTATAACACTGCACACACTGATCTCTTATACTGATCATTGTTATCCCATAGGAGACTATAACACTGATCACACTGATCTCTTATACTGATCATTATTATCCCATAGGAGACTATAATACTGCACACACTGATCTCTTATACTGATCATTATTATCCCATAGGGACCTATAACAATACATACACTGATCTCTTATACTGATCATTATTATCCCATAGGAGACTATAACACTGCACACACTGATCTCTTATACTGATCATTATTATCCCATAGGAGACTATAACACTGCACACACTGATCTCTTATACTGATCATTATTATCCCATTGGAGACTATAACACTGCACACACTGATCTCTTATACTGATCATTATTATCCCATAGGGATCTATAAAATACTGCACACACTGATCATTGTTATCCCATAGGAGACTATAATACTGCACACACTGATCTCTTATACTGATCATTATTATCCCATAGGGACCTATTACACTGCACGCACTGATCTCTTATACTGATCATTGTTATCCCATAGGGACCTGTAACACTGCACACACTGATCTCTTATACTGATCATTATTATCCCATAGGAGACTATAACACTGCACACACTGATCTCTTATACTGATCATTATTATCCCATAGAGACCTATAACACTGCACACACTGATCTCTTATACTGATCATTGTTATCCCATAGGGACCTATAACACTGCACACACTGATCTCTTATACTGATCATTATTATCCCATAGGAGACTATAACACTTCACACACTGATCTCTTATACTGATCATTGTTATCCCATAGGGACCTATAACACTGCACACACTGATCTCTTATACTGATCATTATTATCTCATAGGAGACTATAATACTGCACACACTGATCTCTTATCTTGATCATTATTATCCCATAGGGACCTATAACACTGCACACACTGATCTCTTATACTGATCATTGTTATCCCATAGGAGACTATAGCACTGCACACACTGATTTCTTATACTGATCATTATTATCCCATAGGAGACTATAACACTGCACACACTGATCTCTTATACTGATCATTATTATCCCATAGGAGACTATAACACTGCACACACTGATCTCTTATACTGATCATTATTATCCCATAGGGACCTATAACACTGCACACACTGATCTCTTATACTGATCATTGTTATCCCATAGGAGACTATAATACTGCACACACTGATCTCTTATACTGATCATTATTATCCCATAGGAGACTATAACACTGCACACACTGATCTCTTATACTGATCATTGTTATCCCATAGGAGACTATAACACTGCACACACTGATCTCTTATACTGATCATTGTTATCCCATAGGGACCTATAACACTGCACACACTGATCTCTTATACTGATCATTATTATCCCATAGGGACCTATTACACTGCACACACTGATCTCTTATACTGATCATTGTTATCCCATAGGAGACTATAATACTGCACACACTGATCTCTTATACTGATCATTATTATCCCATATGAGACTATAACACTGCACACACTGATCTCTTATACTGATCATTATTATCCCATAGGGACCTATAACACTGCACACACTGATCTCTTATACTGATCATTATTATCCCATAGGGACCTATAACACTGCACAGACTGATCTCTTATACTGATCATTATTATCCCATAGGAGACTATAACACTGTACACACTGATCTCTTATACTGATCATTATTATCCCATATGAGACTATAACACTGCACACACTGATCTCTTATACTGATCATTATTATCCCATATGAGACTATAACACTGCACACACTGATCTCTTATACTGATCATTATTATCCCATATGAGACTATAACACTGCACACACTGATCTCTTATACTGATCATTATTATCCCATAGGGACCTATAACACTGCACACACTGATCTCTTATACTGATCATTATTATCCCATAGGGACCTATAACACTGCACACACTGATCTATTATACTGATCATTATTATCCCATAGGAGACTATAACACTGCAAACACTGATCTCTTATACTGATCGTTGTTATCCCATAGGGACCTATAACACTGCACACACTGATCTCTTATACTGATCATTATTACCCCATAGGAGACTATAACACTGCACACACTGATCTCTTATACTGATCATTGTTATCCCATAGGAGACTATAACACTGCACACACTGATCTCTTATACTGATCATTATTATCCCATAGGAGACTATAACACTGCACACACTGATCTCTTATACTGATCATTATTACCCCATAGGAGACTATAACACTGCACACACTGATCTCTTATACTGATCATTATTATCCCATAGGAGACTATAACACTGCACACACTGATCTCTTATACTGATCATTATTACCCCATAGGAGACTATAACACTGCACACACTGATCTCTTATACTGATCATTATTATCCCATAGGGACCTATAACACTGCACACACTGATCTCTTATACTGATCATTATTATCCCATAGGGGACTATAACACTGCACACACTGATCTCTTATACTGATCATTGTTATCCCATAGGGACCTATTACACTGCACACACTGATCTCTTATACTGATCATTATTATCCCATAGGGACCTATAACACTGCACACACTGATCTCTTATATTGATCATTATTGTCCCATAGGGACCTATTACACTGCACACACTGATCTCTTATACTGATCATTATTATCCCATAGGGACCTATAATACTGCACACTCTCATCTCTTATACTGATCATTGTTATCCCATAGGGACCTATAACACTGCACACACTGATCTCTTATACTGATCATTGTTATCCCATAGGAGACTATAACACTGCACACACTGATCTCTTATACTGATCATTGTTATCCCATAGGGACCTATAACACTGCACACACTGATCTCTTATACTGATCATTGTTATCCCATAGGGACCTATAACACTGCACACACTGATCTCTTATACTGATCATTATTATCCCATAGGGGACTATAACACTGCACACACTGATCTCTTATACTGATCATTGTTATCCCATAGGGACCTATTACACTGCACACACTGATCTCTTATACTGATCATTATTATCCCATAGGGACCTATAACACTGCACACACTGATCTCTTATACTGATCATTATTGTCCCATAGGGACCTATTGCACTGCACACACTGATCTCTTATACTGATCATTTTTGTCCCATAGGGACCTATTACACTGCACACACTGATCTCTTATACTGATCATTATTATCCCATAGGGACCTATAACACTGCACACTCTCATCTCTTATACTGATCATTGTTATCCCATAGGGACCTATAACACTGCACACACTGATCTCTTATACTGATCATTGTTATCCCATAGGAGACTATAACACTGCACACACTGATCTCTTATACTGATCATTGTTATCCCATAGGGACCTATAACACTGCACACACTGATCTCTTATACTGATCATTGTTATCCCATAGGGACCTATAACACTGCACACACTGATCTCTTATACTGATCATTGTTATCCCATAGGGACCTATAACACTGCACACACTGATCTCTTATACTGATCATTGTTATCCCATAGGGACCTATAACACTGCACACACTGATCTCTTATACTGATCATTGTTATCCCATAGGGACCTATAACACTGCACACACTGATCTCTTATACTGATCGTTGTTATCCCATAGGGACCTATAACACTGCACACACTGATCTCTTATACTGATCATTGTTATCCCATAGGGACCTATAACACTGCACACACTGATCTCTTATACTGATCATTGTTATTCCATAGGGACCTATAACACTGCACACACTGATCTCTTATACTGATCATTATTATCCCATAGGAGACTATAACACTGCACACACTGATCTCTTATACTGATCATTATTATCCCATAGGAGACTATAACACTGCACACACTGATCTCTTATACTGATCATTATTATCCCATAGGGACCTATAACACTGCACACACTGATCTCTTATACTGATCATTGTTATCCCATAGGAGACTATAATACTGCACACACTGATCTCTTATACTGATCACTATTATCCCATAGGAGACTATAACACTGCACACACTGATCTCTTATACTGATCATTATTATCCCATAGGAGACTATAACACTGCACACACTGATCTCTTATACTGATCATTGTTATCCCATAGGAGACTATAATACTGCACACACTGATCTCTTATACTGATCATTATTATCCCATAGGAGACTATAACACTGCACACACTGATCTCTTATACTGATCATTATTATCCCATAGGAGACTATAACACTGCACACACTGATCTCTTATACTGATCATTGTTATCCCATAGGGACCTATAACACTGCACACACTGATCTCTTATACTGATCATTATTATCCCATAGGGACCTATAACACTGCACACACTGATCTCTTATACTGATCATTGTTATCCCATAGGAGACTATAATACTGCACACACTGATCTCTTATACTGATCATTATTATCCCATAGGAGACTATAACACTGCACACACTGATCTCTTATACTGATCATTATTATCCCATAGGAGACTATAACACTGCACACACTGATCTCTTATACTGATCATTGTTATCCCATAGGAGACTATAATACTGCACACACTGATCTCTTATACTGATCATTGTTATCCCATAGGGACCTATAACACTGCACACACTGATCTTGATCATTGATCACTTGTTTCTCATAGGAAACCAGTGATCGATGATTCTGTCTGGATCTCAGGCACTGAGCAGTCATTCGGCGATCGTACAGCGAGGAGGCAGGTAGGGGCCCCCCGGCTGTCCTGTAAGCTTTTCGGGATGCCGCGATTTCGCCGCAGCTATCCCGAACAGCCCACTGAGCTAACCGGCACTTTTTACTTTCACTTTTAGCCGTGTGGCTCAGCTCTGAGCGCTCAGCTAAAGGGTTAATAGCACGCGGCACCGCAATCGGCGCTGCGCGCTATTAGCGGCAGGTCCCAGCTTCACGAATGATGCCGGGCCCGCCGTGATATGATGCGGGGTTATATTAGTTTGGGTGGGCTCCCGGCGATATTAGTTTGGGTGGGCTCCCGGCGATATTAGTTTGGGTGGGCTCCCGGCGATATTAGTTTGGGTGGGCTCCCGGCGATATTAGTTTGGGTGGGCTCCCGGCGATATTAGTTTGGGTGGGCTCCCGGCGATATTAGTTTGGGTGGGCTCCCGGCGATATTAGTTTGGGTGGGCTCCCGGCGATATTAGTTTGGGTGGGCTCCCGGCGATATTAGTTTGGGTGGGCTCCCGGCGATATTAGTTTGGGTGGGCTCCCGGCGATATTAGTTTGGGTGGGCTCCCGGCGATATTAGTTTGGGTGGGCTCCCGGCGATATTAGTTTGGGTGGGCTCCCGGCGATATTAGTTTGGGTGGGCTCCCGGCGATATTAGTTTGGGTGGGCTCCCGGCGATATTAGTTTGGGTGGGCTCCCGGCGATATTAGTTTGGGTGGGCTCCCGGCGATATTAGTTTGGGTGGGCTCCCGGCGATATTAGTTTGGGTGGGCTCCCGGCGATATTAGTTTGGGTGGGCTCCCGGCGATATTAGTTTGGGTGGGCTCCCGGCGATATTAGTTTGGGTGGGCTCCCGGCGATATTAGTTTGGGTGGGCTCCCAGCGATATTAGTTTGGGTGGGCTCCCAGCGATATTAGTTTGGGTGGGCTCCCAGCGATATTAGTTTGGGTGGGCTCCCAGCGATATTAGTTTGGGTGGGCTCCCAGCGATATTAGTTTGGGTGGGCTCCCGGCGATATTAGTTTGGGTGGGCTCCCGGCGATATTAGTTTGGGTGGGCTCCCGGCGATATTAGTTTGGGTGGGCTCCCGGCGATATTAGTTTGGGTGGGCTCCCGGCGATATTAGTTTGGGTGGGCTCCCGGCGATATTAGTTTGGGTGGGCTCCCGGCGATATTAGTTTGGGTGGGCTCCCGGCGATATTAGTTTGGGTGGGCTCCCGGCGATATTAGTTTGGGTGGGCTCCCGGCGATATTAGTTTGGGTGGGCTCCCGGCGATATTAGTTTGGGTGGGCTCCCGGCGATATTAGTTTGGGTGGGCTCCCGGCGATATTAGTTTGGGTGGGCTCCCGGCGATATTAGTTTGGGTGGGCTCCCGGCGATATTAGTTTGGGTGGGCTCCCGGCGATATTAGTTTGGGTGGGCTCCCGGCGATATTAGTTTGGGTGGGCTCCCGGCGATATTAGTTTGGGTGGGCTCCCGGCGATATTAGTTTGGGTGGGCTCCCGGCGATATTAGTTTGGGTGGGCTCCCAGCGATATTAGTTTGGGTGGGCTCCCAGCGATATTAGTTTGGGTGGGCTCCCAGCGATATTAGTTTGGGTGGGTTCCCAGCGATATTAGTTTGGGTGGGCTCCCAGCGATATTAGTTTGGGTGGGCTCCCAGCGATATTAGTTTGGGTGGGCTCCCAGCGATATTAGTTTGGGTGGGCTCCCAGCGATATTAGTTTGGGTGGGCTCCCAGCGATATTAGTTTGGGTGGGCTCCCAGCGATATTAGTTTGGGTGGGCTCCCAGCGATATTAGTTTGGGTGGGCTCCCAGCGATATTAGTTTGGGTGGGCTCCCAGCGATATTAGTTTGGGTGGGCTCCCAGCGATATTAGTTTGGGTGGGCTCCCAGCGATATTAGTTTGGGTGGGCTCCCAGCGATATTAGTTTGGGTGGGCTCCCAGCGATATTAGTTTGGGTGGGCTCCCAGCGATATTAGTTTGGGTGGGCTCCCAGCGATATTAGTTTGGGTGGGCTCCCAGCGATATTAGTTTGGGTGGGCTCCCAGCGATATTAGTTTGGGTGGGCTCCCAGCGATATTAGTTTGGGTGGGCTCCCAGCGATATTAGTTTGGGTGGGCTCCCAGCGATATTAGTTTGGGCGGGCTCCCAGCGATATTAGTTTGGGTGGGCTCCCAGCGATATTAGTTTGGGCGGGCTCCCAGCGATATTAGTTTGGGTGGGCTCCCAGCGATATTAGTTTGGGTGGGCTCCCCTCCTAGCACTCTCATTGATAACCTGTATTGATGGGATTATTGGAGCACTCCAGCCTCCCCCATGTTTACCTCTTCTCCTCCTTACTATAAATAGCGGTGGTGCAAGCTCTGGCAGAACGGCGCCATTTTAGTAAATAGGACAACACTATAGAACCTCAAACACCGCTCCTAATCGTATAATGATGGAAGAGCAAGAAGGAAATACTGAGGGGGGCACAGACAATGGGATGAGGCTGAATAATCCATTTAACCCAATGATGTTGGAGCTAGAAAACACAAGACAACTTCAGGGATTAGGAGTTGAGCACTTGATACGGTAAAGTTCTGGATCCATCTGACCAGGACATGTTTCTCTATAGAGATCTGGATCCATCTGACCAGGCTATGTTTCTCTATAGAGATCTGGATCCATCTGACCAGGACATGTTTCTCTATAGAGATCTGGATCCATCTGACCAGGTCATGTTTCTCTATATAGATCTGGATCCATCTGACCAGGTCATGTTTCTCTATAGACATCAGGATCCATCTGACCAGACCATGTTTCTCTATAGAGATCTGGATCCATCTGACCAGGTCATGTTTCTCTATAGAGATCTGGTTCCATCTGACCAGGACATGTTTCTCTATAGAGATCTGGATCCATCTGACCAGGACATGTTTCTCTATAGAGATCTGGATCCATCTGACCAGGACATGTTTCTCTACAGAGATCTGGATCCATCTGATCAGGTCATGTTTCTCTATAGAGATCTGGATCCATCTGACCGGGCCATGTTTCTCTATAGAGATCTGGATCCATCTGACTGGGCCATGTTTCTCTACAGAGATCTGGATCCATCTGATCAGGTCATGTTTCTCTATAGAGATCTGGATCCATCTGACCAGGTCATGTTTCTCTATAGAGATCTGGATCCATCTGACCAGGACATGTTTCTCTATAGAGATCTGGATCCATCTGACCAGGCCATGTTTCTCTATAGACATCAGGATCCATCTGACCAGACCATGTTTCTCTATAGAGATCTGGATCCATCTGACCAGGTCATGTTTCTCTATAGAGATCTGGATCCATCTGACCAGGACATGTTTCTCTATAGAGATCTGGATCCATCTGACCAGGCCATGTTTCTCTATAGAGATCTGGATCCATCTGACCAGGACATGTTTCTCTATAGATCTGGATCCATCTGACCAGGACATGTTTCTCTATAGAGATCTGGATCCATCTGACCAGGACATGTTTCTCTATAGAGATCTGGATCCATCTGACCAGGCCATGTTTCTCTATAGAGATCTGGATCCATCGGACCAGGACATGTTTCTCTATAGAGATCTGGATCCATCGGACCAGGTCATGTTTCTCTATAGATCTGGATCCATCTGACCAGGTCATGTTTCTCTATAGAGATCTGGATCCATCTGACCAGGCCATGTTTCTCTATAGAGATCTGGATCCATCTGACCAGGACATGTATCTCTATAGAGATCTGGATCCATCTGACCAGGTCATGTTTCTCTATAGAGATCTGGATCCATCTGACCAGGCCATGTTTCTCTATAGAGATCTGGCTCCATCTGATCAGGACATGTTTCTCTACAGAGATCTGGATCCATCTGACCAGGTCATGTTTCTCTATAGAGATCTGGATCCATCTGACCAGGTCATGTTTCTCTAGAGATCTGGATCCATCTGACCAGGCCATGTTTCTCTATAGATCTGGATCCATCTGACCAGGACATGTTTCCCTATAGAGATCTGGATCCATCTGACCAGGACATGTTTCTCTACAGAGATCTGGATCCATCTGACCAGGCCATGTTTCTCTACAGAGATCTGGAACCATCTGACCAGGTCATGTTTCTCTATAGATCTGGATTCATCTGACCAGGTCATGTTTCTCTATAGAGATCTGGATCCATCTGACCAGGTCATGTTTCTCTATATAGATCTGGATCCATCTGACCAGGTCATGTTTCTCTACAGAGATCTGGATCCATCTGACCAGGCCATGTTTCTCTACAGAGATCTGGATCCATCTGACCAGGCCATGTTTCTCTACAGAGATCTGGAACCATCTGACCAGGACATGTTTCTCTATAGATCTGGATCCATCTGACCAGGACATGTTTCTCTATAGAGATCTGGATACATCTGACCAGGACATGTTTCTATATAGAGATCTGGATCCATCTGACCAGGCCATGTTTCTCTATAGAGATCTGGATCCATCTGACCAGGTCATGTTTCTCTATAGAGATCTTGATCCATCTGACCAGGTCATGTTTCTCTATAGAGATCTGGATCCATCTGACCAGGCCATGTTTCTCTATAGAGATCTGGATCCCTCTGACCAGGCCATGTTTCTCTATAGAGATCTGGATCCATCTGACCAGACCATGTTTCTCTATAGAGATCTGGATCCATCTGACCAGGCCATGTTTCTCTATAGAGATCTGGATCCTTCTGACCAAGTCATGTTTCTCTATAGAGATCTGGATCCATCTGACCAGGACATGTTTCTCTATAGATCTGGATCCATCTGATCAAGCCATGTTTCTCTATAGAGATCTGGATCCATCTGACCAGGACATGTTTCTCTATAGAGATCTGGATCCATCTGACCAGGCTATGTTTCTCTATAGAGATCTGGATCCATCTGACCAGGTCATGTTTCTCTATAGAGATCTGGATCCATCTGACCAGGACATGTTTCTCTATAGAGATCTGGATCCATCTGACCAGGTTATGTTTCTCTATAGAGATCTGGATCCATCTGACCAGGCCATGTTTCTCTATAGATCTGGATCCATCTGACCATCACATGTTTCTCTATAGAGATCTGGATCCATCTGACCAGGCCATGTTTCTCTATAGAGATCTGGATCCATCTGACCAGGCCATGTTTCTCTATAGATCTGGATCCATCTGACCAGGCCATGTTTCTCTATAGATCTGGATCCATCTGACCAGGTCATGTTTCTCTATAGAGATCTGGATCCATCTGACCAGGACATGTTTCTCTATAGAGATCTGGATCCATCTGACCAGGTCATGTTTCTCTATAGACATCTGGATCCATCTGACCAGGACGTGTTTCTCTATAGAGATCTGGATCCATCTGACCAGGTCATGTTTCTCTATATAGATCTGGATCCATCTGACCAGGTCATGTTTCTCTATATAGATCTGGATCCATCTGACCAGGCCCTATTTCTCTATAGAGATCTGGATCCATCTGACCAGGCCATGTTTCTCTATAGAGATCTTGATCCATCTGACCAGGACATGTTTCTCTATAGAGATTTGGATCCATCTGACCAGGTCATGTTTCTCTATAGACATCTGGATCCATCTGACCAGGACATGTTTCTCTATAGAGATCTGGATCCATCTGACCAGGACATGTTTCTCTATAGAGATCTGGATCTCTGTATACTCTCCACTGTTACATGAGGGCCCCCACCAGGTAGGCAGTGACCAGTCCACATGCTAAGTTGCTTGGATCCCTGGATTTCCCCCATCTTGAGTACATTCACATTGAGAATAATCCCCATAATACTGATCACTGGATTTTATTCTGAGGTCTAATGCCTGTACATGGGAGATGGGATCATTCAGTATAGATGGCACCAGTATATAGATAAGATGGGATCAGCCCATTCACATTAGGTGACACCAGTATATACACTGCTCAAAAGCTAAAGTGAACACTAAGATAACACATCCTAGATCTGAATGAACTAAATCGTATGAAATCCTTTCGCCTTTACATATTTTGTGTGATTTTGTTGTTAGCGCATTCAACTAATCAATGGAAATCAAAAGGATCCACCCCTGGAGGTCTGGATATGGAGTCACTCAAAATCACAGTGGAAAACCCCACTACAGGCTGATCCAACTTTATGTAATGTCCTTAATACAAGTCCCAATGAGGCTCAGTAGTGTGTGTGGCTTCCACGTGCCCGTATGACCTCCCCGCCTGGGCATGCTCCTGATGAGGTGGAGGATGGTCTCCTGAGGGATGTCCTCCCAGACCTGGACTATACGCCAACTCCTGGACAGTCTGTGGTGGATGGAGCGAGACGTCCCAGATGTGCTCAATCGGATTCAGGGGAACGGGCGGCCAGTCCATAGCATCAATGCCTTCCTCTTGTAGGAACTGCTGACACACTCCAGCCACGAGGTCTAGCATTGTCTTGTATTAGGAGGAACCCAACCGCACCAGCATATGGTCTCACAAGGGGTCTGAGGATCTCATCTCGGTACCTAATGGCAGTCAGGCTACCTCTGGCAAGCACATGGAGGGCTGTGCGGCCCCCCCAAAGAAATGCCACCCCACACCATTACTGACCCACCGCCAAACCGGTCATGCTGGAGGATGTTGTCAGGCAGGAGAACGTTCTCCACGGTGTCTCCAGACTGGTCTGTCACATGTGCTCATTGTGAACCTGCTTTCATCTGTGAAGAGCACAGGGCGCCAGTGGTGCATTTGCCAATCTTGGGGTCTCTGGTAAATGCCAAACGTCCTGCACGGTGTTGGGCTGTAAGCACAACCCCCACCTGTGGACGTCGGGCCCTCATACAACCCCCACCTGTGGACGTCGGGCCCTCATACAACCCCCACCTGTGGACGCCCTCATACCACCCTCATGGAGTCTGTTTCTGACCGTATGAGTGGACACATGCACATTTGTGGCCTGCTGGAGGTCATTTTGCAGGGCTCTGGCAGTGCTCCTCCTTGCACAAAGGTGGAGGTCCTGCTGCTGGGTTGTTGCCCTCCTATGGCCTCCTCCACGTCTCCTGATGTACTGGCCTGTCTCCTGGTAGCGCCTCCATGCTCTGGACACTACGCTGACAGACACAGCAAACCTTCTTGCCACAGCTCGCACTGATGCCATCCTGGATGAGCTGCACTACCTGAGCCACTTGTGTGGGTTGTAGACTCCGTCTCATGCTACCACTAGAGTGAAAGCACCGCCACCATTCAAAAGTAACCAAAACATCAGGAAGCATAGGAACTGAGAAGTGGTCTGCGGTCACCACCTGCTAAACCACTCCTTTATTGGGGGGTGTCTTGGTAATTGCCTATAATTTCCACGTGTTGTCTGTTCCATGTGAAATTGATTCAAAAGAATTTAACAGAGCGCTCCTTTTGTGTAGGATCCGATTACAGGAACAGAGTAGCACAAAATAATTGGTTATGCTAACCTGGTTCGGTTGTGCAAGAATAAGGCACAACACTTATGTAGGTGAATATAAAGACTCCGGCTGAAGCAGGATTCCCAGGCCGGGTGGCGTGTAACAACGATACGGAAGGATTTCACAGAGTGACTGGAAGGTCTCCCCACACTTGCCGGTATTGTAGATACAACCATGGATGCCACAGGTATTACATGCAACGCGTTTCTGGGCTGGGTCAGCCCTTTCATCAGACATGGTAAAATACTTCATTCAATAAGTTTATAAAGGAAATGGATGGATACGTCACATCAGCGGAAGTAACGTCCCGCACCATAAAATCACCTGAACAATTAAAAAATATTAATAAAAACATAAAATAACAAAATATCTATCATACAGTAGTCCTCTCAATCGTCTCATTAAGGCCCTCTGGAAATAAAGTATTTTAAAAATCCAGTAGGACTCTCGATTAATCAATTCCTGGAATCTATTATGATGGTAAGTGGAGAGACTGGATTACACATACCTTCATGTCCCCAATGTCACAAGTAGGACTATTGCTAACATGTCGGGATAAACTGTGTAATTGTAATTTAATGGAAATGTTGTAACGATGTTTGTTAAAATGGTCTCTCAAAGTCTGAACAGTACGCCCTATATACTGTACAGTAACCCCCCGACATGCGATGGCCCCGACATATGATCAAATCGACATACGATGCTTTTATATGTTGGGGCCATCGCATTAACCGCTATCCGACAGCACAAAATGCTTAAGCTGCGGTCAGATAGCAGTTTAAGCATCCCGGACAGGTTTACTTACCTATCCCCGCTGCTCCGGGTCCACTTCGCGATCCTCCGGCATCTTCTGTATCTTCTCCAGGGTCCGGGCCTCGTTTTCCGGCGTCGTTATTATGTCACTACGCACGCCGCGCCGGCGCAGCAGCGTAATAGAATCACAAGAAAGCGAGGCCCGGACCCTGCAGAAGATGCGGAAGAAGCCGGAGGATCGTGAAGAAGACACCGGAGCAGCAGGACAGCATCGGGAGCCCCTGGGACAGCATCGGGAGCCCCTGGGACAGCATTGGGAGCGGTGAGGACCTGGTGCGGAGCGGCGGGGACAGGTGAGTACAGCTTCCTATAGTTTACATTGCACGGATCTCTCAACATACGATGGATTCGACAAACGATGGGTCGTTTGGAACGAATTACCATCGTATTCCGCAAGAACAAGTTATTAAATAGATCACAAACATAGAGGCGCATGTATGTGACTGTTTTAATGTAAAAACCTCACCTGTTGATTTAGAGGAGAACTCCTTAATACCTTGTTTAGGGATCTGGTTACAACATAGACATCGCGGTTTCCCGCAGCGGAATGTACCAATTTTTTAATGTAATGTCGGGTTAACAATTTCATGTTCCTTGCAATAGAGAGATCTAATGCGACGAGGGGCTAAGGAGTTGCGGAGCGTTTTTGCTCTTCTAAAAGTGATTCCAGGATTTTTTGGGAGTAATCCCTTCAGAATAGGGTCTGAGTGTAATACTGGCCAGTGTCTTATTATGATCTTATTAATATTGTCTGTACCGGAAATAAAATTGGTAATAAAATTACATTTTCTATTATGTTTTTGACATAAAGATGGATCTGAGGGGATCTGAGGCGTTTTTTGGCAATTAATTCTCCTTGCGATAAAGCTTATTTTTTTAAAAGCATTTTTAAAAATCTTTTTAGGATAGCCCTTTTCTAAAAAGCGATCACGCAAGATAGCTGACTGAGCTTTAAAATCTACATCTGAACTACAATTTTTTCGTAAGCGTTGGTACTGCCCAAATGGGATATTTTTTACCCACTTAGGGTGGTGGCAACTAGAGTATTCTAAAAGACTATTCACATCAACTTTCTTGAAGTGGGTTCTGGATTGTAAATTGTTAAAAGAATCCTTAAAGATTTCCAAGTCCAGGAAAACCATACTAGTCATGGAAAAGTTGGGGGTAAAGGTCAACCCCCAATCGTTGTCATTAAGGTGTTCAACGAAGTCCATGGTATCAGATTCACTTCCTGACCAAATAATAAATAAATCGTCGATAAAACGACGATAAAAAGGGATCTGTGCTCCGAACCAGCGGGACCGTGCAATAAATAGGGACTCATATACAAATTTGCATAACTGGGGGCAAATCGAGTTCCCATCGCACAGCCCCGCCACTGACGGTACACAGAATCCCCAAAAGTAAAAACATTATTTTGTAGAAAAAATGAAATGGATTCCAATAGAAATTCTGATTGGGAAATATTCATTTCACCATCTTGGTCAAGAAAGTATTTTATAGAATTGAGTCCTCGATCTTCTAATATGTTAGAGTACAAAGCACTAACATCTAATGCTAAAAAATTAAAATCACTAGGAAGGGATAAGAATTGGAGCTCAGCCATCAATTGAGTAGAGTCCTTGAGGTACGCTGGAAGATCCAAAACTTATTTCTGCAAATAAAGGTGACAGATGACTCGTTACTGCACCTATCCCGGATATTATGGGCCTCCCAGGGGGTCAATTACAGTTTATCCCGACATGTTAGCAATAGTCCTACTTGTGACATTGGGGACATGAAGGTATGTGTAATCCAGTCTCTCTCCACTTATCATCATAATAGATTCCAGGAATTGATTAATCGAGAGTCCTACTGGATTTTTAAAATACTTTATTTCCAGAGGGTCTTAATGAGACGATTGAGAGGACTACTGTATGATAGATATTTTGTTATTTTATTGCTGCTTTATGTTTTTATTAATATTTTTTAATTGTTCAGGTGATTTTATGGTGCGGGACGTCACATCCACTGATGTGACGTATCCATCCATTTCCTTTATAAACTTTATTAAAGCAATTGCATAAAGAAAGCTACATATTTCAGCCTGCAAGGGGCCTAATTTCCCGGTATTAATTAGCAACTGAATCAGCCATTGATGGGGGGAGGGGGGGGATTTTTTGACCCCTCTCCAAACTGATGGAGTGAAAAACCTTTTAAAACATAACCTTTAATTGGTTTATAGTAAAATACACCAAACCCAGTGACAAAAGTGCTATAATACCCAGCACCAACTCAAAAAAGGTCAAACAAAGCAGTTACCACAGTTGTATGTGGATTTTACAGATTTAGTTTAACTATTGCTTGGAATATCACCCGACGCGTTTCTGCCACTACTCGGCTTCCTCAGGGGAATATTTATATTCAATACGCAATAGAAGTATTTACTGCTATACAACAAAGTGTCAGAATATAAAATATTGTAAATTTAAAGAGAACGGTGTAAATTATTCATGATGGGGGAGACACCCGATACTTGGTGTCTAATCCCCTCTTATTACATGTGTGGCACTTTATACAGGAGGTAGATTCATCCCTGTAGAGAACCTGAAAATAAAACACAAGAACAAGGGAAAAAGAAGTTCAATAACTATTTCCATTCACTTCTTGCTAAATGTTGGTTTCTCTGTATAGATACCTAAAGGAAAGACAACCAATCTGTGTCCCAAGGTATTCCAGGATGCCTGTAATAAATGTATAGAGTCCCAATCAATATGGGAAATTCCGGTTCCTAAAAGGCAAACAGTGCGCATCGCACCAGCAAATCTACTCACACCCCCGTGGCCACACGTCCGGTTCTCCGTTCTCAAGTGGACGCGCTATTACACGCATTGGCGGGGGGTTGTCTAGTTCTGACGGCTACTCAGCGCCCACTGAGAACGAGCCGGCGTCTGTCGTCATATCCTGCTTCCGACGGAGCCACGTCATAGCGCTCCCCCCTCTATGACGACTATCAAGGGCGGAGCGATGTTTGACAGTGGCGTCCGTAGTAACGGAGGCAGCTGGAAAACTAAAAGGCAATTTGCTTAGAACAACTAGAAGTAATGTATTAGAACCTGTCTGAATATTAATATGCTCTACAGAATTTTTAGAGATAAGTATGAATAGAATTTGGTCATGAATGGTGATATATTAACTGTATGTATGGGTGTCAATGGATATGTGTAGATGTTGGGTATACGGGAGAGAGAGGACTCAGCATAGGGTACCCATTGTAATATTAGACAGATACTGGGTCCCTGGATCTCAGGTATGCTGGACCTCTCTCAGCCCCGCCTACAAGGAATATAACCTAAATAAAGACACACTCATAAATCCATAAATGAGAATAGTTGGATGACATCATGGGTGAACAAGACCCAAGGAGGATGTACTACGTATTGCTCAATGGTTGAGGCTATGGTATTTAATGTATATGCCTAAATTCTGAGATTATTAATATAAATATAAGATGTAAAATCTACAGAAGAAGGAGTATACAATGGATATCATTGCCTACGGGGATTGAGATGCGTTGCTGCCAAATGAAAGGAACTTGTTCCTTGTAGTTGAGGGTAGGACTATTTGGACAGGGAGGGAGTATATTGGGGCCCAAGGGTACCTTGAATCACCCTACACTAACTCAATCCCTAACCCTAGGCAGAATTGAGGCCCTGATAAGGGTGGTCCCGCTCACGTACCTCCTACTTGGCCTGTTCTTAACCCCATAACCCTTATATTAAAAAGTCTTGGTGATACTAACTTGGGAGACCCACTAGGGCCTCCTCTAACTACCTATAATCACCAAAAAGGAAAAGTCCTTTCATAGGAAGCACGCATAATTGAGTTGATCATTAAGTCCCTCCGGGGCAATGGTTCTCAGCTCATATATCCATCGACACTCCTTAAGTAACAAAATCTGATCAAAATGGCCTCCTCTTGCGGGGGTTTTTACTTTTTAAAGTCTGAAAAATGTTATGTTGTATAAAGAGTCCCTATGGCATTGGTTGATATGACGAGCTATGGAGGTGTCACGGTCATGTCTAACGTCTCCCATGTGCTCGAGAATGCGTTTTTTAAATTCTCGAAAAGTCTTCCCTATATATTTCTTGGAGCACGGGCAGATGGCCATATATATAATTCCCCTAGTACTACAATTAATGAAGTCACGGATAATATATTGTTTCCCCGTAACTTCACATGTAAATTTTTTTATTTTTTGCATGTGTGGGCAGGCTTTGCAATGTCCGCAAGGATGATTGACTGTAGATTTAGGGATTCTGTCAAGCCACGTCGTATGTTCCAATGCCGCGGGAGTAAGATGACTATGAGTTATCATATCTCCTATATTCCGACCCCTTCTAAGAGTAATTTGAGGAGACTGCGAGATAACATCTCTCAGGTCTGAGTCCATCTGAAGGATTCCCCAATATTTTTTCAGAACCTCACGCATTTGTTGTGATCCATTATCAAACGTGGCTATTACTCGTGTTGTTAATGTTATGTTGTCACGATTTCTTGGTGTTAAAAGTGACTCTCTGGGGGTTTGTAAGGCATGCTGGTATGCTGAACGTAAAGCATGTTGTGGGTAGCCTCTATTTGTGAATCGCCTCCTTAGGTCTTGTGCCTCCCGAATGAAGTCACCCTTCTCAGAGCAATTCCTCCTGAGGCGGAGATACTGCCCCCTCGGGATACCCCTATTAAGGGGTCCCGGGTGGCAGCTCTCCCACCTCAGGAGTGAATTTGTGGCAGTGGATTTCCTGTATACTGTAGTACATAGACTCCCATCGTTGTTTTTATGGATCAAGATGTCAAGAAATGGCAGAGACGTTAGATTGCGTTCGTGAGTGAATGTCAGACCTATCGAATTGTCATTCAGGGATTTCAAGAAATTTTTGAACTGCTGCACATCACCCTGCCAACGTATAAAAATGTCATCGATAAAACGAGCCCAGAGTAGGGCTCGCTCAGTAAATGATTCCCTGAAATCAACAAAAACTTGGGTAGCCTCCCACCAGCCCAGAGTGAGATTCGCATAGCTGGGGGCACAGGGGCTCCCCATAGCGGTCCCTCTGAGCTGGTGGAAGAATTTCCCATTAAATAAAAAATAATTATGTGTAAGTGTGAAGTGCAGCAGCTCGAGAATGAGGTCATTATGTGCTTTAAATTGATTGCCCCTGAATGCCAAAAAGTAGGCCACTGCTCCTAATCCTATCTTGTGTGGTATAGAGGAATACAGTGCCTCCACATCAATACTTGTTAAAAGGGTATCGGGCTCAACTGTTATTCCATCTGACTTTTGAAGATCGGTAGAGTCCCTTGTATATGAAGGGAGAGCCTGTACAAATTCTCTCAAAATTCGGTCAATGTAAATTCCAACGTTTTGGACCACACCTCCTATCCCTGCCACTATTGGACGTCCCTTCAGGGGGGAAATCCCTTTGTGGACTTTGGGCAGGGCATAGAAGGTGGGAATGATAGGATTTTTAAGGAGCAGAAATTCACATTCTTGGTCACTAATAAGTTTTCTCGACCTGGCTTGAGCCACAATAGACTGGAGCTCTTTTTTATATACAACAGTGGGATCACCGGATAAAATCTCGTATGTTAGTCTATCAGTAAGCAGTTTGTTACACATATTTACATATTGTACTCAATCAAGGACTACTATGTTCCCCCCCCCCCCCCTTGTCCGCAGCTTTGACTATCAGATGTTCATTCTTCTGGAGTTGTTGTATCGCTTTACGTTCCTCACGGGAAAAATTAAGTCTCGATGCAGACAAGGAGGGAACATCAATTGTTTCAATTTCTTTAGTTACTAACTCGAGGAAAACATCAATGCAAGAGGTTTCTCCAATTGGTGGGAAAGATTTATTTTGTAACTTACATGTAGTAAAGGGTCCCTCCCCCTGATACCTGGAGTTGTCGTCCATTAGGGATGCCAGCTCACGTACCGCCGGAAGATCATTCAGGCCAATACCTAATTCCTGGCATTCCTTTCTATCACGAATCTTATGCCACTTAAGTTTGCGCGTGAACAGATGGAGGTCCTTGGTCCAATTAAATCTGTCAAAGGCCACTGTTGGTACAAATGAGAGACCACGACCAAAGACCCCCATCTGTGCCTGTGTCAAGGTAAATTTCGAAAGATTAATAACTTGTAGGGCTCCTTCATCCTTATCTACTTTCGAGGTTCTCTGGCTCTTATTGGATATGGATCCCTGTAGGATTCCCTGTGATCCACCCCTAAAAAAGGAGGAGGACCAGGAGGGTAAACCAGAGGATACTGGACCAGGCGAATTTTCGCTCGGCCATTCTGAGTGTGGTTTCCTATTGGTGTCTCCTCTACCTCTGTTAGACCCTCTTCCTCGTCTGGGGTAGTAGTTTCCTCGTCCGCCACACGAGCTTGTTCTGTCGTTCTCACCGGGTTCAGTATTGGACGAGGAAATATCCGTCTCTGTATCTCGATATTGTGGACCCCTGGACAGAACACTGTAAGCCCTGTTTTCCCTCTATTCATACTTATCTCTAAAAATTCTGTAGAGCATATTAATATTCAGACAGGTTCTAATACATTACTTCTAGTTGTTCTAAGCAAATTGCCTTTTAGTTTTCCAGCTGCCTCCGTTACTACGGACGCCACTGTCAAACATCGCTCCGCCCTTGATAGTCGTCATAGAGGGGGGAGCGCTATGACGTGGCTCCGTCGGAAGCAGGATATGACGACAGACGCCGGCGTGTTCTCAGTGAGCGCTGAGTAACCGTCAGAACTAGACAACTCCCCGCCAATGCGGGTAATAGCGCGTCCACTTGAGAACGGAGAACCGGACGTGTGGCCACGAGGGTGTGAGTAGATTTGCTGGTGCGATGCGCACTGTTTGCCTTTTAGGAACCGGAATTTCCCATATTGATTGGGACTCTATACATTTATTACAGGCATCCTGGAATACCTTGGGACACAGATTGGTTGTCTTTCCTTTAGGTATCTATACAGAGAAACCAACATTTAGCAAGAAGGGAATGTAAATAGTTATTGAACTTCTTTTTCCCTTGTTCTTGTGTTTTATTTCCAGGTTCTCTACAGGGATGAATCTACCTCCTGTATAAAGTGCCACACATGTAATAAGAGGGGATTAGACACCAAGTATCGGGTGTCTCCCCCATCATGAATAATTTACACCGTTCTCTTTAAATTTACAATATTTTATACTCTGACACTTTGTTGTATAGCAGTAAATACTTCTATTGCGTATTGAATATAAATATTCCCCTGAGGAAGCCGAGTAGTGGCAGAAACGCGTCGGGTGATATTCCAAGCAATAGTTAAACTAAATCTGTAAAATCCACATACAACTGTGGTAACTGCTTTGTTTGACCTTTTTTGAGTTGGTGCTGGGTATTATAGCACTTTTGTCACTGGGTTTGGTGTATTTTACTATAAACCAATTAAAGGTTATGTTTTATAAGGTTTTTCCCTCCATCAGTTTGGAGAGGGGTCAAAAAATCTACCCCCCCCCCCAATCAATGGCTGATTCAGTTTCCTTTATAAAAACTTATTGAATGAAGTATTTTACCATGCCTGAAGAAAGGGCTGACCCAGCCCAGAAACGCGTTGCATGTAATACCTGTGGCATCCATGGTTTGATCTACAATACCGGCAAGTGCGGGGAGACCTTCCAATTACCCTGTGAAATCCTTCCGTATGGTTGTTACACGCCACCCGGCCTGGGAATCCTGCTTCAGCCGGAGTCTTTATATTCACCTACATAAGTGTTGTGCCTTATTCTTGCACAACCGAACCAGGTTAGCATAACCAATTATTTTGTGCTACTCTGTTCCTGTAATCGGATCCTACACAAAAGGAGCGCTCTGTTTCTTTCTTTTGTTGCAGTAACGGTGTTCACCGACCGAGTCCTCTCTTGCATTGCAAAGAGTGGACACATTTCCGGAGCAGCACCCTTGGTTGTTTGGACCCTCATCTGTCTTCAATTTGGTGACGTACGTTGATCATAACCTCTATTTTATCACTTTATTCAGACTGTGCAGTTTTCTTTTGAACATGGAATTCTATAGGAACCGTTCTGAAAAACGTGACTGATAACACAGCTTCTGGGTGTAACCTTTAACCCATCGGCTCCTGCTGAACTGGTTACACATATTCCAGTGTCTGATCTTAAACTCCTAACAGACATTTTTTAATTTTGAAAAGTGTGCAAATCGGAAATACAACATAGCATTAATGTTTCCTTTTTAACCTCTTCAGGACACAGGGCGTATGGATACGCCCTGCATTCCGAGTCCTTAAGGACCGAGGGCGTATCCATACGCCCCTGGGGGAAATCCGGTCCCCAACGCTAGCCGGTTGGAGACCGGAGCCGGATGCCTGCTGAAATCATTCAGCAGGCACCCTGGCACATCGCCTAGGGGGGGTCCTGAGATTCCCCCCCCCATGTCGGCGATCGGAGAAAATCGCATGTCAATTCAGACATGCGATTTTCTCCAATTCCGGGCTGATCGGGTCTCTGGTGACCCGATCACCCGGAAAATAGGGCCGATCGGAATTGAAAGTAAATCGATCTTTACTGTGGCAACCACTAGGGGGGCCAAACTGCAACTCCCAGCATGCCCAGAGAGCCAAAGGCTGTCTGGGCATGCTGGGAGTTGTAGTTTTGCAACATCTGGAGGGTCACAGTTTGGAGACCACTGTCACAGTGGTGCCCAAACAGTAGCCCTCCAGATGTTGCCAAACTACAACTCTCAGCATGCCCTTTTTGCATGCTGGGAGCTGTTGCTAAGCAACAGCAGGAGGCTGTCACTCACCTCCTGTTGCTGCTGGATCGCCGCACAGGTCAGTCCCGCCGTCGCTCCTGGGGCCCAGATCCCAACATTAACGCCGGGGATCGGGGTCCCCAGCACCAGGGGTGCATGTCCCGCACCCTCTCACGTCCTCCGGAAGAGGGGCGGAGCGGGTGCGGGAGTGACACCCGCAGCAGGCGCCCTGATTGGTCGGCAGGTAATTATGCAACAGGAGGAGGCAGACCACCACAACTCCCAGCATGCACTTATGGGCATGCTGGGACTTATGGTTTTGCAACAGCTGGAGGCACATTCTTTCTATGAAAAAGTGTACCTTCAGCTGTTGTGTAACTACAACTCCCAGCTTGCACAATCAGCTAAAGTGCATGCTGGGAGTTGTAGTGGTGCATCTGCTGGTTGCATAACTACAACTCCCAGCATACCCGTTGGCTGTCGGTGACTGCTGAGAGTTGTAGTTTTGCAACAGCTGAAGGCACACTGAGTTAAGTAGCAAACCAGTGTGTCTCCAGCTGTTGCATAACTACAATCCCCAGCATCCCCAGCCAAAGTAGTATGCCTCCCGCTGTTGCATAACTACAACACCCAGCATGCCCTTCCGCTGTCCGTACATGCTGGGGGTTGTAGCTTTTGCAACAGCTGAAGGCACGCTGGTTGCAAAACACTGAGTTTGTTGCCAAACTCGGTGTTTCACAACCTGTGTGTCTCCAGCTGTTGCAAAACTACAACTCCCAGCATGCACTTATAGACCCTACATGCTGGGAGTTGTAGTTTTGCAACAGCTGGATGTCCCCCCCCCCCCCCCCCAATGTGAACGTACAGGGTACACTCACATGGGCGGAGGATTACAGTAAGTATCCGGCTGCAAGTTTGAGCTGCGGCAAATTTTCTGCCACTGCTCAAACTGCCAGCGAGAAACTACTGTGAACCCCCGCCCGTGCGACTGTACCCTAAAAACACTACACTACACTAACACAAAATAAAAAGTAAAAAAACACTACATGTACACATACCCCTACACAGCCCCCCTCCCCCAATAAAAATGAAAAACGTCTGGTACGCCACTGTTTCCAAAACGGAGCCTCCAGCTGTTGCAAAACAACTACTCCCAGTATTACCAGACAGCCACTGACTGTCCAGGCATGCTGGGAGTGTTACAACAGCTGGAGGCACCCTGTTTGGGAATCACTGGCGTAGAATACCCCTATGTCCACCCCTATGCAAGCCCTAATTTAGGCCTCAAATGCGCATGGCGCTCTCACTTTGGAGCCCTGTCGTATTTCAAGGCAACAGTTTAGGGCCACATATGGGGTATCGCCGTACTCGGGAGAAATTGTGTTACAAATTTTGGGGGGTATTTTCTGCTATTACCCTTTTAAAAAATCTAAAATTTTTGGGAAACCAACATTTTAGGTAAATTTTTTTTTTTTTACATATACAAAAGTTGTGAATCACCTGTGGGGTATTAAGGTTCACTTTACCCCTTGTTACGTTCCCCGAGGGGTCTAGTTTCCAAAATGGTATGCCATGTGTTTTTTTTTTTTGCTGTCCTGGCACCATAGGGGCTTCCTAAATGCGGCATGCCCCCAGAGCAAAATTTGCTTTCAAAAAGCCAAATGTGACTCCTTCTCTTCTGAGACCTGTAGTGCGCCAGCAGAGCACTTCTCACCCCCATATGGGGTGTTTTCTGAATCGGGAGAAATTGGGCTTCAAATTTTGGGGGGTATTTTCTGCTATTACCCTTTTTAAAAATGTAACATTTTTGGGAAACCAAGCATTTTAGGTAAAACATTTTTTTTTTTTTTTTACATATGCAAAAGTCGTGAATCACCTGTGGGGTATTAAGGTTCACTTTACCCCTTGTTACGTTCCCCGAGGGGTCTAGTTTCCAAAATGGTATGCCATGTGTTTTTTTTTTTTTTTTTGCTGTCCTGGCACCATAGGGGCTTCCTAAAGGTGACATGCCCCCCAAAAACCATGTCGCTCCTTCCCTTCCGAGCCCTCTACTGCGCCCGCCGAACACTTTACATAGACATATGAGGTATGTGCTTACTCGAGAGAAATTGGGTTTCAAATATAAGTAAAAATTTTCTCCTTTTTACCCCTTGCAAAAATTCAAAAATTGGGTCTACAAGAACATGCGAGTGTAAAAAATGAAGATTGTGAATTTTCTCCTTCACTTTTCTGCTATTCCTGTGAAACACCTAAAGGGTTAATACACTTATTGAATGTCATTTTGAATACTTTGGGGGGTGCAGTTTTTATAATGGGGTCATTTATGGGGTATTTCTAATATGAAGACCCTTCAAATCCACTTCAAACCTGAACTGGTCCATGAAAAATTGCGAGTTTGAAAATTTTGTGAAAAATTTCCAAATTGCTGCTGAACTTTGAAGCCTCTGGTGTCTCCAAAAGTAAAAACTCATAAATTTTATGATGCAAACATAAAGTAGACATATTGTATATGTGAACCCAAAAATGTTTTATTTGGAATATCCATTTTCCTTACAAGCAGAGAGCTTCAAAGTTAGAAAAAAGCAAAATTTTCATTTTTTTCATCAAATTTTGGGATTTTTCACCAAGAAAGGATACAAGTTACCATAAAATGTTACCACTATGTTAAAGTAGAATATGTCACGAAAAAACAATCTCGGAATCAGAATGATAACTAAAAGCATCAGAGTTATTAATGTTTAAAGTGACAGTGGTCAGATGTGCAAAAAACGCTCCGGTCCTTAAGGTGTAAAACGGCCTGGTCCTTAAGGGGTTAATCTTTCGTCCCATGTGTTGCAGGACAGTGAGAGATCCCTTTTGTCTAGGGGGTTATCCTTCTGCCCTGCTGTTAACCCAGATCCGTTCCAGTTGTTTTTGGATTTCAATGAATTCACGAGGACATTAACTCTTACAAGGTTTTTTTGAAATTATGAAAAATAAAAAGACCTCGAATGAGGGAACTGGTTTATCTCAACTTCATAATGACCCTTTTGTGAAAGAGTGGCGCCCATTGCAGATGAAATCTCTCTATGTTCGCTAGGTATGGACATCCCCATTAAACATGTGGATGTCCATGCTAAATCGAACTTTTATCCCATAACAAACAAAGGCAACTACATTGAGACTTTTTACTCCTTGGTCTCCCAGTTGGTAATTTTAGAGATAATCTATCCAAGTCAGAAAGAAAATCTCTCTATACACTTAAAAATAATGACTCCCTGATCATTCGTCCTGCGGCCAAGGGAGGTGGGACAGTTCTTCTAGACCGCCACGATTATATTCGTGAAGAATTACATATTTTATCAGATAATATCCATTATGGTCTTTTTAGATCCTGACCCTTCCCCGGACATTTTAATTAATTATAATAAACTTTTATCCAAAGCTTTGGATTCCAATATTCTAAATACAAAAGAGAAAAAGTTTTTACAGGTCAAGCACTATCAGACTCCCCTTTTCTATTACCTCCCAAAAGGTCCACAAAAATGAGAAACGACCCCCGGGGAGGCCCATAATATCCGGGATAGGTGCAATAAAAATGGAAACCCATTGAAGAAGCAGTGAAAGATCAAGTGGCTGTTATCCCCTCAGATCCATCTTTATGTCAGAAAAATAGATAATTTTATTACCAATTTTAATTCCGGTACAGACAATATTAATAAGATCATAATAAGACACTGGCCAGTATTACTCTCAGACCCTATTCTGAAGGGATTACTCCCAAAAAATCCTGGAATCACTTTTAGAAGAGCAAAAATGCTCCACAACCCCTTAGCCCCTCGTCGCATTAGATCTCTCTATTGCAAGGAACATGAAATTGTTAACCCGACATTACATAAAAAATTGGTACATTCCGTTGCGGGAAACCGCGATGTCTATGTTGTAACCAGATCCCTAAACAAGGTATTAAGGAGTTCTCCTCTAAATCAACAGGTGAGGTTTTTACATTAAAACAGTCACATACATGCGCCTCTATGTTTGTGATCTATTTAATAACTTGTTCTTGTGGAATACAGTATATAGGGCGTACTGTGCAGACTTTGAGAGACCATTTTAACAAACATCGTTACAACATTTCCATTAAATTACAATTACACAGTTTATCCCGACATGTTAGCAATAGTCCTACTTGTGACATTGGGGACATGAAGGTATGTGTAATCCAGTCTCTCCACTTACCATCATAATAGATTCCAGGAATTGATTAATCGAGAGTCCTACTGGATTTATTTCCAGAGGGCCTTAATGAGACGATTGAGAGGACTACTGTATGACAGATATTTTGTTATTTTATGTTTTTATTATTATTTTAATTGTTCAGGTGATTTTATGGTGCGGGACGTTACATCCGCTGATGTGACGTATCCATCCATTTCCTTTATAAACTTATTGAATGAAGTATTTTACCATGCCTGATGAAAGGGCTGACCCAGCCCAGAAACGCGTTGCATGTAATACCTGTGGCATCCATGGTTTGATCTACAATACCGGCAAGTGCGGGGAGACCTTCCAGTCACTCTGCGAAATCTTTCCGTACCATGTGAAATTGATTGTCAATCAGTGTTGTTCCTGAGTGGACAGTGGGATCTCACACAAGTGTCAGTGACTTGGAGTTACATTGTGTTGTGTAAGGGTTCACTTTATACTGGTGTCACATATTGTGACACCAAAAAAATAAAGATATGATCAGACCATTCACAATAGGTGACACCAGTATCTGGATAAGATGGGATCAGACCATTCACAATAGGTGACACCAGTATCTGGATAAGATATGATCAGACCATTCACAATAGGTGACACCAGTATCTGGATAAGATATGATCAGACCATTCACAATAGGTGACACCAGTATCTGGATAAGATATGATCAGACCATTCACAATAGGTGACACCAGTATCTAGATAAGATGGGATCAGATCCTTCACAATAGGTGACACCAGTATCTGGATAAGATGGGATCAGACCATTCACAATAGGTGACACCAGTATCTGGATAAGATGGGATCAGATCCTTCACAATAGGTGACACCAGTATCTGGATAAGATGGGATCAGATCCTTCACAATAGGTGACACCAGTATCTGGATAAGATGGGATCAGACCATTCACAATAGGTGACACCAGTATCTGGATAAGATGGGATCAGATCCTTCACAATAGGTGACACCAGGATCTGGATAAGATGGGATCAGACCATTCACAATAGGTGACACCAGGATCTGGATAAGATGGGATCAGATCCTTCACAATAGGTGACACCAGTATCTGGATAAGATGGGATCAGATCCTTCACAATAGGTGACACAGTATCTAGATAAGATGGGATCAGATCCATCACAATAGATAGTTTGTGGAAATTGAGAATAAAGACCCATGTGCAGATCACTGCCCACATTTTAATGTCACACCTTTTGGTTTCTTTCCAGAACGCAGCACCCTATTGACTTCCCGTCATGGTGTGAGGCGCGCTACCATCCACAGACGTGTCAGATCTCTGTGGTACAGAAAGCCAACCCGACACTGCCATGTGTACACAGCGCGGAGTATGAATGGGGGTCAGCAGGAACGCCAGAACCATCCGCTCAGGCCATCTACCCAACACACCTGGGGAGATAGAGGAGCCAAGATCCTCACCGACTCCCCCTACTGGACAATATCTATCATTACTCTAACAGCGTCTGTGCTTCCTATAAAAACCACTTCATGTGTCCAGAGACGGCTGTACAGGGCCACCTACATGGAGAACCCGCTGGGGTACACGGCCAGGGGCCCGCCCGCCCACCTCTCCAGACCGCCGGGGACCCGCCCACCTCTCCAGACCGCCGGGGTCCCACCCACCTCTCCAGACCGCCGGGGGCCCCCCAGACGTCTTGTCCTAATCCTGTGTATAACCACTGAGCCGTGCGCTCTCCTCTCTATTGAGTATTTTCATGCTGTTGCTTCCATATAAAGTCTTCTTCTAATACAAAGTGCTTTCCTGATCGGATGAGTCATTTATACACAGGCAAATATCAGGATTATATAGTCTCTGGAAACTGCAACCAAAGGAGACCACACAACAGGCTCCTCCTACCGCAGGGCGACATCTCAATCACTGCTGCATCCCCATCAGATCCAGGCCCCCGCCAGATGGCAGCCATGACCCCCGTCCATAGAGAATAACGACCGCGCGCGCCCCCCCCAGCAGTCATGACACAGTCCATAGAGGAGCACGCCCCCCCAGACAGCAGCAATGACCCCCATCCATAGAGGAGCACGCCCCCCAGACAGCAGCCATGACCCCCGTCCATAGAGGAGCACACCCCCCCAGACGGCAGCCATGACACCTGTCCATAGAGGAGCACGATCCCCAGACTTCAGCCATGACCCCCGTCCATAGAGGAGCACGCACCCCCAGACGGCAGCCATGACCCCCCCGTCCATAGAGGAGCACGCCCCCCCAGACGGCAGCCATGACCCCTGTCCATAGAGGAGCACCCCCCCCCCCAGACAGCAGTCATGACACAGTCCATAGAGGAGCACGATCTCCAGACTGCAGCCATGACCCCCGTCCATAGAGGAGCACGATCCCCAGACTGCAGCCATGACCCCCGTCCATAGAGGAGCACGCACGCCCTCCCCCCCCAGACGGCAGCCATGACCCCCGTCCATAGAGGAGCACGCCCCCCAGACAGCAGTCATGACACAGTCCATAGAGGAGCACGATCCCCAGACGGCAGCCATGACCCCCGTCCATAGAGGAGAACGATCCCCAGACAGCAGTCATGACACAGTCCATAGAGGAGCACAATCCCCAGACGGCAGCCATGACACCCGACCATAGAGGAGCACACCACCCAGACGGCAGCAGTGACCCCCGTCCATAGAGGAGCACCCCCCCCAGACTGCAGCCATGACCCCCGACCATAGAGGAGCACGCCCCCCCCCCAGACTGCAGCCATGACCCCCGTCCATAGAGGAGCACACCACCCAGACGGCAGCCATGACACCCGTCCATAGAGGAGAACGATCCCCAGACAGCAGCCATGACCCCCGTCCATAGAGGAGCACATCACCCAGACGGTAGCCATGACACCCGTCCATAGAGGAGCACACACCCCCCTCCAGACGGCAGTCATGACACAGTCCATAGAGGAGCACACCACCCAGACGGCAGCCATGACACCCGTCCATAGAGGAGCACGCCACCCAGACGGCAGCCATGACACCCGTCCATAGAGGAGAACGATCCCCAGACAGCAGCCATGACCCCCGTCCATAGAGGAGCACATCACCCAGACGGTAGCCATGACACCCGTCCATAGAGGAGCACACACCAACCCCCCCCCCCAGACGGCAGTCATGACACAGTCCATAGAGGAGCACACCACCCAGACGGCAGCCATGACACCCGTCCATAGAGGAGCACACACCCCCAGACGGCAGCCATGACACCCGTCCATTGAGGAGCACGCCACCCATTAGATCCTGATGGAGTGACAGGAGGAGACGGGGGACACGTAGGAGGCCAGGATTGGATTGGTGGGCAGCACTCTAATAGGCAGGTCCCAGCTGAAGGTGTCCACGTCAATGTGCTCGGCCCCGGTCCATGTGATGATCTCCGCCTGGTTCTCCGGCACAGTGGGGGATTCCACAGGCTCCCGGGACGTCACAAACTCAAAATGGAGACGCCACTTCAGAGACACTGCAGGTACAATAGAGAGGGAGAGGTAAGGGGGCAGCCATATTATATTGTAAATCATCTGTACTCCATGATTTACACCTCCATATCCCCCATATTACATCTCCATATCTCCTCTATATCCCCCTATATTACACCTCCATATCTCCTATATTACACCTCCATATCTCCTCTATATCCCCCTATATTACACCTCCATATCTCCTTTATTACACCTCCATATCTCCTCTATATCCCCCTATATTACACCTCCATATCCCCCTATATTACACCTCCATATCTCCTCTATATCCCCCTATATTACACCTCCATATCCCCCTATATTACACCTCCATATCCCCCTATATTACACCTCCATATCTCCTCTATATTACACCACCATATCTCCTCCATATCCTCCTATATTACACCTCCATATCCCCCATATCTCCTCCATATCCCCCTATATTACACCTCCATATCTCCTCTATATCCCCCTATATTACACCTCCATATCTCTTCTATATCCCCCTATATTACACCTCCATATCCCCCTATATTACACCTCCATATCTCCTCTATATCCCCCTATATTACACCTCCATATCTCCTCTATATTACACCTCCATATCTCTTCTATATCCCCCTATATTACACCTCCATATCCCCCTATATTACACCTCCATATCTCCTCCATATCCTCCTATATTACACCTCCATATCTCTTCTATATCCCCCTATATTACACCTCCATATCCCCCTATATTACACCTCCATATCTCCTCTATATTACACCACCATATCTCCTCCATATCCTCCTATATTACACCTCCATATCCCCCTATATTACACCTCCATATCACCTCTATATTACACCACCATATCTCCTCCATATCCTCCTATATTACACCTCCGTATCCCCCTATATCACACCTCCATATCTCCTCTATATTACACCATATCTCCTCCATATCCTCCTATATTACACCTCCATATCTCCTCTATATTACACCTCCATATCTCCTCTATATTACACCTCCATATCCTCCTATATTACACCTCCATATCTCCTCTATATTACACCTCCATATCCTCCTATATTACACCTTCATCTCTTCTATATCCCCCTATATTACACCTCCATATCTCCTCCATATCCTCCTATATTACACCACCATATCTCCTCTATATCCCCCTATATTACACCTCTATATTACACCTCCATATCTCCTCTATATCCCCCTATATTACACCTCTATATTACACCTCCATATCTCCTCTATATCCCCCTAAATTACACCTCCATATCTCCTCTATATTACACCTCCATATCTCCTCCATATCCTCCTATATTACACCTCCATATCTCCTCTATATTACACCTCCATATCTCCTCCATATCCCCCTATATCACACCACCATATCTCCTCTATATACACCTCCATATCTCCTCCATATCCTCCTATATTACACCTCCATATCTCCTCTATATTACACCTCCATATCTCCTCCATATCCTCCTATATTACACCTCCATATCTCCTCTATATTACACCTCCATATCTCCTCCATATCCTCCTATATTACACCTTCATCTCTTCTATATCCCCCTATATTACACCTCCATATCTCCTCCAAATCCCCCAATATTACACCCACCATACTCCTCTATATCCCCCTATATTACACCTCCATATCTCCTCTATATCCCCCTATATTACACCTCTATATATCCACTATATCCCCTATATTACACCTCTATATTACACCTCCATATCTCCTCTATATCCCCCTATATTACACCTCCATATCTCCTCTATATCCTCCTATATAACACCACCATATCTCCTCTATATCCCCCTATATTACACCTCCATATCTCCTCTATATCCCCCTATAATACACCTCCATATCCCCCTATATTACACCTCCATATCCCCCTATATTACACCTCCATATCTCCTCCATATCCTCCTATATTACACCACCATATCTCCTCCATATCCTCCTATATTACACCACCATATCTCCTCTATATTCCACCTCCATATCTCCTCTATATCCCCCTATATTACACCTCCATATCTCCTCTATATCCCTCTATATTACACCTCCATATCTCCTCTATATCCCCCTATATTACACCTCCATATCTCCTCTATATCTCCTCTATATTACACCTCCATATCTCCTCTATATCCCCCTATATTACACCTCCATATCTCCTTTATTACACCTCCATATCTCCTCTATATCCCCCTCCCCTATATTACACCTCCATATCCCCCTATATTACACCTCCATATCTCCTCTATATCCCCCCTATATTACACCTCCATATCCCCCTATATTACACCTCCATATCCCCCTATATTACACCTCCATATCTCCTCTATATTACACCACCATATCTCCTCCATATCCTCCTATATTACACCTCCATATCCCCCATATCCCCCTATATTACACCTCCATATCTCCTCTATATCCCCCTATATTACACCTCCATATCTCTTCTATATCCCCCTATATTACACCTCCATATCCCCCTATATTACACCTCCATATCTCCTCTATATCCCCCTATATTACACCTCCATATCTCCTCTATATTACACCTCCATATCTCTTCTATATCCCCCTATATTACACCTCCATATCTCTTCTATATCCCCCTATATTACACCTCCATATCCCCCTATATTACACCTCCATATCTCCTCTATATTACACCACCATATCTCCTCCATATCCTCCTATATTACACCTCCATATCCCCCTATATTACACCTCCATATCTCTCTATATTACACCACCATATCTCCTCCATATCCTCCTATATTACACCTCCGTATCCCCCTATATCACACCTCCATATCTCCTCTATATTACACCACCATATCTCCTCCATATCCTCCTATATTACACCTCCATATCTCCTCTATATTACACCTCCATATCTCCTCCATATCCTCCTATATTACACCTCCCATATCTCCTCTATATTACACCTCCATATCTCCTCCATATCCTCCTATATTACACCTCCATATCTCCTCTATATTACACCTCCATATCCTCCTATATTACACCTTCATCTCTTCTATATCCCCCTATATTACACCTCCATATCTCCTCCATATCCTCCTATATTACACCACCATATCTCCTCTATATCCCCCCTATATACACCTCTATATTACACCTCCATATCTCCTCTATATCCCCCTATATTACACCTCTATATTACACCTCCATATCTCCTCTATATCCCCCTATATTACACCTCCATATCTCCTCTATATTACACCTCCATATCTCCTCCATATCTCCTCTATATCCCCCTATATTACACCTCCTTATCTCCTCTATATCCCTCTATATTACACCTCTATATTACACCTCCATATCTCCTCTATATCCCCCTATATTACACCTCCATATCTCCTCTATATTACACCTCCATATCTCCTCCATATCTCCTCTATATCCCCCTATATTACACCGTCCTTATCTCCTCTATATCCCTCTATATTACACCTCTATATTACACCTCCATATCTCCTCTATATCCCCCTATATTACACCTCCATATCTCCTCTATATCCCCCTATATTACACCTCTATATTACACCTCCATATCTCCTCTATATCCCCCTATATTACACCTCCATATCTCCTCTATATTACACCTCCATATCTCCTCCATATCCTCCTATATTACACCTCCATATCTCCTCTATATTACACCTCCATATCTCCTCCATATCCCCCTATATCACACCTCCATATCTCCTCTATATTACACCTCCATATCTCCTCCATATCCTCCTATATTACACCTCCATATCTCCTCTATATTACACCTCCATATCTCCTCCATATCCTCCTATATTACACCTCCATATCTCCTCTATATTACACCTCCATATCTCCTCCATATCCTCCTATATTACACCTTCATCTCTTCTATATCCCCCTATATTACACCTCCATATCTCCTCCATATCCCCCTATATTACACCACCATATCTCCTCTATATCCCCCTATATTACACCTCCATATCTCCTCTATATCCCCCCTATATTACACCTCTATATATCCTCTATATCCCCCTATATTACACCTCTATATTACACCTCCATATCTCCTCTATATCCCCCTATATTACACCTCCATATCTCCTCTATATCCTCCTATATTACACCACCATATCTCCTCTATATCCCCCTATATTACACCTCCATATCTCCTCTATATCCCCCTATATTACACCTCCATATCCCCCTATATTACACCTCCATATCTCCTCCATATCCTCCTATATTACACCACCATATCTCCTCCATATCCTCCTATATTACACCACCATATCTCCTCTATATTTCCCTATATTACACCTCCATATCTCCTCTATATCCCCCTATATTACACCTCCATATCTCCTCTATATCCCTCTATATTACACCTCCATATCCTCCTATATTACACCTCCATATCTCCTCTATATCCTCCTATATTACACCTCCATATCTCCTCTATATCCCCCATATTACACCTTCATATCTTCTATATCCTCCTATATTAGACCACCATATCTCCTCTATATCCCCCATATCTCCTCTATATCCCCCATATATTACACCTTCATATCTTCTATATCCTCCTATATTACACCACCATATCTCTTCTATATCCTCCTATATAACACCTCCATATCCCCAATATTACACCTCCATATCTCCTCCATTACACCTTCACAGGGATGTGGAATTCCTATCGCCCGATGCCCGGGACTAGCAGTTTTGGGCGCCGGGCAGGTGAATTTGTCCGGCCCTTAGCTCGGCTTCGGGCAAGCAGGGCCGGACCTGACAAGTGCGGTGGCGATCTGCAGTCTGTATGGAGCGGGATCCTGACTCCTGCCCGCTCCATACTCTGCCGCCTCCGACAATAAAAAACTGTGTCCTCGGAAGCAGAGCAGGGGAGATGAGAAGCTGTGTATTGGTCTTCTCTCCCCTGCTCTGCAGACGTGCGGGGGGAGATGAGGGGGCGTGGCTTCTTGCTCTGCAGACGTGCGGGGGGAGATGAGGGGGCGTGGCTTCTTTCTCCCCGTGCAGACCTGCGTCCTCTGCCTTCACTCCCCCCAGCTGTAGCTTCGGAGAGGTGAGGGGAGGAGGCACGTCTGCACAGGGAGATGCTTGCGGCGCTCTGGGTGTATGGAGGGGGCTCGGGATTCCTGCCCGCTCCATACTCTGCAGCCCCCGGCTGTTCTCAGTAGCCAGGGGCCGCCGCTAATAGCCAGCATGCAGCGATCGCCGCGGCTGGCTATTAACCCTTAAGATCACCGCTGTCAAAGCTGACAGCGGCGTCTAAAGGGAGATGTGAATGCTCCCTGGTGGGCTAGTGGGGTGGATCGCCCCCCCCCCCCCCGCAGCGCGATCGCAGGGGGGGGGGCGATCCACTATGGAGGTAGCCGGAGGACTTACCTCTGCTTCCTCCTGTCCCGGCTCTGTCATTGATAGATCCTGGCTGGACCAGACTCTATCAATGGATCACAGATCAATGGAGTTCAATAGAATCTATTCATCTGTCTGAGGAATCTAATGATTCCTCATAAGTCTAATAAAGTGTAAAAATAAATAAATGAAGTTTTAATAAAAGTTTGAAAGACATTAACCCAGTGGTCTTCATACTGTGCCCCTCCAGATGTTACAGAACTACAATTCCCAGCATGCCAGGACAGCCGTTGGCTGTCCGGGCATGCTGGGAGTTGTATTTTTGCAACATCTGGAGGGCCACAGTTTGAAGACCGCTGCATTAACCCCTTCCATGTTAAAAGTTCAAATCACCCCCTTTTCCTATATAAAAACATGCAAACATAATAAAAATAAACATATTTGGTATCGCTTCGTGCGTAATTGTACGACCTTTTAAAATATAACATTATGTATCCCGTACGGTAAATGTAAAAAAATACCAAACCACAGATTTTTTATAATATCCCATAAAAAAAGTTAAAAAGCGATTAAAAAGTCAGATCAATACCAAGATGGTACCGATACAAAAAACAGATAATGGCGCAAAAAATTATCCCTCATACAGCCTGGTATGCGGAAAAAAAAATAAAAGCTACAGGGGTTAAAAAATAAAAATTAGAAAAAGTTCAGAATTAGTAAAACATGACGTAAACGATACAAATCTGGTATCGCTGTAATCAGGCGCCTAAAGTATAAAACTAACATGTTACCTCAACCACAAGGTAAATGGCGCAGAAAAGAAAACCACCAAATCTGCTAAATTATCTTTTACTATTTCAATTTCACTTACCCAAATATATATATATATATATATATATATATATATATATATATATATATATTTTTTTTTTTGGTTCAGAGAATGTTATTGAAAAATTCAAAAGGTGTCATTATAGAAGGTAGTTATCAGTATAGTAGGTAGGTATCATTATAGTAGGTAGGTATCATTATAGTAGGTAGGTATCATAGTAGGTAGGTATCATTATAGTAGGTAGTTATCATTATAGTAGGTAGTTATCATTATAGTAGGTAGTTATCATTATAGTAGGTAGTTATCATTATAGTAGGTAGGTATCATTATAGTAGGTAGGTATCATTATAGAAGGTAGTTATCAGTATAGTAGGTAGGTATCATTATAGTAGGTAGGTATCATAGTAGGTAGGTATCATTATAGTAGGTAGTTATCATTATAGTAGGTAGTTATCATTATAGTAGGTAGTTATCATTATAGTAGGTAGTTATCATTATAGTAGGTAGTTATCATTATAGTAGGTAGGTATCATTGTAGGTAGGTATCATTGTAGGTAGTTATCAGTATAGTAGGTAGTTATCAGTATAGTAGGTAGGTATCATTATAGTAGGTAGTTATCATTATAGTAGGTAGTTATCAGTATAGTAGGTAGTTATCAGTATAGTAGGTAGTTATCAGTATAGTAGGTAGTTATCAGTATAGTAGGTAGTTATCAGTATAGTAGGTAGTTATCAGTATAGTAGGTAGTTATCATAGTAGGTAGGTATCATTATAGTAGGTAGGTATCATAGTAGGTAGGTATCATTATAGTAGGTAGGTATCAGTATAGTAGGTAGGTATCATTATAGTAGGTAGATATCATTATAGTAGGTATCATAGTAGGTAGTTATCATTATAGTAGGTAGATATCATTATAGTAGGTAGATATCATTATAGTAGGTAGATATCATTATAGTAGGTAGGTATCATTATAGTAGGTAGGTATCAGTATAGTAGGTAGGTATCAGTATAGTAGGTAGGTATCATTATAGTAGGTAGTTATTATAGTAGGTAGGTATCAGTATAGTAGGTAGATATCATTATAGTAGGTATCATTATAGTAGGTAGGTATCATTATAGTAGGTAGTTATCATTATAGTAGGTAGTTATCATTATAGTAGGTATCATTATAGTAGGTATCATTATAGTAGGTAGGTATCATTATAGTAGGTAGGTATCATTATAGTAGGTAGATATCATTATAGTAGGTAGATATCATTATAGTAGGTAGATATCATTATAGTAGGTAGTTATCATTATAGTAGGTAGGTATCATTATAGTAGGTAGATATCATTATAGTAGGTATCATTATAGTAGGTAGTTATCATTATAGTAGGTAGGTATCATTATAGTAGGTAGTTATCATAGTAGGTAGGTATCATTATAGTAGGTAGTTATCATTATAGTAGGTAGGTATCATTATAGTAGGTAGATATCAGTATAGTAGGTAGGTATCATTATAGTAGGTAGGTATCATTATAGTAGGTAGGTATCATTATAGTAGGTAGGTATCATTATAGTAGGTAGTTATCAGTATAGTAGGTATCATTATAGTAGGTAGTTATCATTATAGTAGGTAGGTATCATTATAGTAGGTAGTTATCATTATAGTAGGTAGGTATCATTATAGTAGGTAGTTATCATTATAGTAGGTAGTTATCATTATAGTAGGTAGTTATCATTATAGTAGGTAGTTATCATTATAGTAGGTAGGTATCATTATAGTAGGTAGTTATCATTATAGTAGGTAGATATCATTATAGTAGGTAGATATCATTATAGTAGGTAGATATCATTATAGTAGGTAGTTATCATTATAGTAGGTAGGTATTATTATAGTAGGTAGGTATCATTATAGTAGGTAGATATCATTATAGTAGGTAGTTATTATAGTAGGTAGGTATCATTATAGTAGGTAGGTATCATTATAGTAGGTAGTTATCATTATAGTAGGTAGTTATCATTATAGTAGGTAGGTATCATTATAGTAGGTAGTTATGGCTTTATAGTAGGTAGTTATCATTATAGTAGGTAGGTATCATTATAGTAGGTAGGTATAATTATAGTAGGTAGGTATCATTATAGTAGGTAGTTATCATTATAGTAGGTAGGTATCATTATAGTAGGTAGGTATCATTATAGTAGGTAGGTATCATTATAGTAGGTAGTTATGGCTTTATAGTAGGTAGTTATCATTATAGTAGGTAGGTATCATTATAGTAGGTAGGTATCATTATAGTAGGTAGGTATCATTATAGTAGGTAGTTATCATTATAGTAGGTAGGTATCATTATAGTAGGTAGGTATCATTATAGTAGGTAGGTATAATTATAGTAGGTAGGTATCATTATAGTAGGTAGTTATCATTATAGTAGGTAGGTATCATTATAGTAGGTAGTTATGGCTTTATAGTAGGTACTTATCATTATAGTAGGTAGGTATCATTATAGTAGGTAGGTATCATTATAGTAGGTAGGTATCATTATAGTAGGTAGTTATCATTATAGTAGGTAGGTATCATTATAGTAGGTAGGTATCATTATAGTAGGTAGGTATCATTATAGTAGGTAGGTATAATTATAGTAGGTAGGTATCATTATAGTAGGTAGTTATCATTATAGTAGGTAGGTATCATTATAGTAGGTAGTTATCATTATAGTAGGTAGGTATCATTATAGTAGGTAGGTATCATTATAGTAGGTAGGTATCATTATAGTAGGTAGGTATCATTATAGTAGGTAGGTATCATTATAGTAGGTAGGTATCATTATAGTAGGTAGGTATCATTATAGTAGGTAGGTATCATTATAGTAGGTAGATATCATTATAGTAGGTAGGTATCATTATAGTAGGTAGGTATCATTATAGTAGGTAGATATCATTATAGTAGGTAGGTATCATTATAGTAGGTAGGTATCATTATAGTAGGTAGGTATCATTATAGTAGGTAGGTATCATTATAGTAGGTAGTTATGGCTTTATAGTAGGTAGTTAAAAATCAGAGCGTAAAAGCGAAAATTGGCCGGAGAAGAGGATCGTCAGGAGGGACAAGTAGTGTTTGCTCCATTTTAGTCCCAAGGACAAGTAGTTTTTTTTATTAAATTTCCACACCCCTGCTTCATATCTCATATTACACCTCCATATCTCCTCTATATCCCCCTATATTACACCTCCATACCCCCTATATTACACCTCCATATCTCCTCTATATCCCCCATATATTACACCTCCATATCTCCTCTATATCCCCCATATTACACCTCCATATCTCCTCTATATCCCCCTATATTACACCTCCATATCTCCTCTATATCCCTCTATATTACACCTCCATATCTCCTCTATATCCCCCATATTACACCTCCATATCTCCTCTATATCCCCCATATTACACCTCCATATCTCCTCTATATCCCCCATATTACACCTCCATATCTCCTCTATATCCCCCATATTACACCTCCATATCTCCTCTATATCCCCCTATATTACACCTCCATACCCCCTATATTACACCTCCATATCCTCTATATTACACCTCCATATCTCCTCTATATCCCCCTATATTACACCTCCATATCTCCTCTATATCCCCCATATTACACCTTCATATCTTCTATATCCTCCTATATTACACCTCCATACCCCCTATATTACACCTCCATATCCCCTATATTACACCTCCATATCTCCTCTATATCCCCCATATATTACACCTCCATATCTCCTCTATATCCCCCATATTACACCTCCATATCTCCTCTATATCCCCCATATTACACCTCCATATCTCCTCTATATCCCCCATATTACACCTCCATATCTCCTCTATATCCCCCTATATTACACCTCCATACCCCCTATATTACACCTCCATATTACACCTCCATATCTCCTCTATATCCCCCTATATTACACCTCCATATCTCCTCTATATCCCCCATATTACACCTTCATATCTTCTATATCCTCCTATATTACACCTCCATATCTCCTATATTACACCTCCATATCTCCTCTATATCCCCCTATATTACACCTCCATATCTCCTCTATATCCCCCTATATTACACCTCCATATCCCCCTATATTACACCTCCATATCTCCTCTATATCCCCCTATATTACACTTCCATATCTCCTCTATATCCCCCTATATTACACCTCCATATCTCCTCTATATCCCCCTATATTACACCTCCATATCTCCTCTATATCCCCCATATATTACACCTTCATCTCTTCTATATCCCCCATATTACACCTTCATCTCTTCTATATCCCCCTATATTACACCTCCATATCCCCAATATAACACCTCCATATCTCCTCCATTACACCTCCATATCTCCTCCATATCCCCCATATTACACCACCATATCTCCTCTATATTACACCTCCATATCTTCTATATCCTCCTATATTACACCTTCATATCTCTTCTACATCCTTCTATATTACACCTCCATATCCCCCATATTACACCACCATATCTCCTCTATATCCCCCATATTACACCTCCATATCCCCCATATTACACCACCATAGCTCTTCTATGTCCTCCATATTACACCTTCATATCTCTTCTATATCCCCCATATTACACCTTCATCTCTTCTATATCCTCCTATATTACACCACCATATCCCCCATATTGCACCTCCATATCCCCCATATTGCACCTCCATATCCCCCATATTACACCACCATATCTCCTCTATATCCTCCTATATTACACCTCCATATCCCCCATATTACACCACCATATCTCCTCTATATTCCCCATATTACACCTTCATATCTCTTCTACATCCTCCTATATTACACCTCCATATCCCCCATATTACACCACCATAGCTCTTCTATATCCCCTATATTACACCACCATATCTCCTCTATATCCCCTATATTACACCTCAGTATCCCCCTATATCACACCTCTGTATCTCTTCTATATCCCCCATATTACACCTCCATATCTCTTCTATGTCCCCCATATTACACCTCCATATCTCTTCTATATCCCCCATATTACACCTCCATATCCCCTATATTACACCTTCATATCTCTTCTATATCACACCTTCATATCTCTTCTATATCCTCCTATATTACACCTCCATATCTCTTCTATATCCCCCATATTACACCTCCATATCCCCTATATTACACCTTCATATCTCTTCTATATCACACCTTCATATCTCTTCTATATCCTCCTATATTACACCTTCATATCTCTTCTACATCCTCCTATATTACACCTCCATATCCCCCATATTACACCACCATAGCTCTTCTATATCCCCTATATTACACCACCATATCTCCTCTATATCCCCTATATTACACCTCCGTATCCCCCTATATTACACCTCTGTATCCCCCTATATCACACCTCCGTATCTCTTCTATATCCCCCATATTACACCTCCATATCTCTTCTATATCCCCCATATTACACCTCCATATCTCTTCTATATCCCCCATATTACACCTCCATATCTCTTCTATATCCCCCATATTACACCTCCATATCTCTTCTATATCCCCCATATTACACCTCCATATCTCTTCTATATCCCCCATATCCCCTATATCACACCTCCATATATCTTCTATATCCCCCATATTACACCTCCATATATCTTCTATATCCCATATATTATACCTCCATATCTCCTCTATATCCCCCATATTACACCTCCATATCTCCTCTATATCCCCCATATTACACCTCCATATCTCCTCTATATCCCCATATTACACCTCCATATCTCCTCTATATCCCCATATTACATCTCCATATCTCCTCTATATCCCCCATATTACACCTCCATATCTCCTCTATATCCCCATATTACACCTCCATATCTCCTCTATATCCCCATATTACACCTCCATATCTCCTCTATATCCCCATATTACACCTCCATATCTCCTCTATATCCCCCATATTACACCTCCATATCTCCTCTATATCCCCATATTACACCTCCATATCTCCTCTATATCCCCATATTACACCTCCATATCACACCTCCATATCTCCTCTATATCCCCCATATCTCCTCTATATACCCCATATTACACCTCCATATCTCCTCTATATCCCCCATATTACACCCCCATATCCCCTATATCACACCTCCATATCTCCTCTATATCCCCCTATATTACAGCTCCATATCCCCCTATATTACACCTCCATATCCCCCATATCTCCTCTATATCCCCCATATTACACCTCCATATCTCCTCTATATCCCCCCATATATTACACCTCCATATCTCTTCTATATCCCCCATATATTACACCTCCACATCTCTTCTATATCCCCCATATATTACACCTCCATATCTCTTCTATATCCCACTATATTACACCTCCATATCTCTTCTATATCCCCCATATATTACACCTCCATATCTCTTCTATATCCCCCATATATTACACCTCCATATCTCTTCTATATCCCACTATATTACACCTCCATATCTCTTCTATATCCCCCATATATTACACCTCCATATCTCTTCTATATCCCCCATATATTACACCTCCATATCTCTTCTATATCCCACTATATTACACCTCCATATCCCCTATATTACACCTCCATATCTCCTCTATATCCCCCATATTACACCTCCATATCTCTTCTATATCCCCCATATTACACCTTCATCTCTCTTCATATCCTCCTATATTACACCTCCATCTCTCCTCCATATCCCCTATATTACACCTCCATATCTCCTCTATATCCCCCATATTACACCTCCATATCTCCTCTATCCCCCATATTACACCTTCATATCTATCTCATATATTACACCTCCATATCTCCTCTATATCCTCCATATTACACCTCCATATCTCTTCTATATCCTCCATATTACACCTCCATATCTCTTCTATATCCCCATATTACATCTCCATATCTCCTCTATATCCCCCATATCACATCTCCATCTCTCCTCTATATCCCCCATATTACACCTCCATATCCCCTATATTACACCTCCATATCTCCTCTATATCCCCCTATATTACACCTCCATATCTCCTCTATATCCCCCTATATTACACCTCCATATCTCCTCTATATCCCCCTATATTACACCTCCATATCTCCTCTATATCCTCCTATATTACACCTCCATATCTCCTCTATATCCCCCTATATTACACCTCCATATCTCCTCCTATATTACACCCTCATATCTCCTCTATATCCCCCATATTACACCTTCATATCTCTGCTATATCCTCCTATATTACACCTCCATATCTCTTCTATATCCCCCATATTACACCTCCATATCTCTTCTATATCCCCCATATTACACCTCCATATCTCCTCTATATCCCCCATATCTCACCTCCATATCTCCTCTATATCCCACCTCCATATCTCCTCTATATCCCCCATATTACACCTTCATATCTCTGCTATATCCTCCTATATTACACCTCCATATCTCTTCTATATCCCCCATATCTCACCTCCATATCTCCTCTATATCCCCCATATCTCTTCTTTATCCCCTATATTACACCTCCATATCTCTATTTCCCCTATATTACACCTTTATATAATCCGTTTGCTCCATTACCTCTATATTACAGCAGACCACGTACCGATATTAGTGGTGAAGCCGGGGCAGGAGCTGAGCGGTACAGGTAGGCTGAAGTTACTGCTGGCGGTGTGCAGACAGGACTCATGGTGCTGGGCGTGCGTGCTGATGGATACCGGCTGTCCCCGCGAGCGCCTGTACTCCTCCTGAACACTCTCCTCCGTCTGAAGAGACACTGAATACTGCAGAGAGGAAGACCGCTGTCAGTAGGGAGGAGCAGCCTGATGGTCTATGGGGGCACTCTCACTGGACGATGAGGATGATGAGGGTTTATGGGGGCACTCTCACTGGACGATGATGATGATGATGATGAGGGTTTATGGGGGCACTCTCACTGGACGATGATGATGATGAGGGTTTATGGGGGCACTCTCACTGGACGATGATGATGATGAGGGTTTATGGGGGCACTCTCACTGGACGATGATGATGATGAGGGTTTATGGGGGCACTCTCACTGGACGATGATGATGATGAGGGTTTATGGGGGCACTCTCACTGGACGATGATGATGATGAGGGTTTATGGGGGCACTCTCACTGGACGATGATGATGATGAGGGTTTATGGGGGCACTCTCACTGGACGATGATGATGATGAGGGTTTATGGGGGCACTCTCACTGGACGATGATGATGAGGGTTTATGGGGGCACTCTCACTGGACGATGATGATGAGGGTTTATAGGGGCACTCTCACTGGACGATGATGAGGGTTTATGGGGGCACTCTCAATGGACGATGATGATGATGAGGGTTTATGGGGGCACTCTCACTGGACGATGATGATGATGAGGGTTTATGGGGGTACTCACTGGATGATGATGATGATGAGGGTTTATGGGGGCACTCTCACTGGACGATGATGATGAGGGTTTATGGGGGCACTCTCACTGGACGATGATGATGATGAGGGTTTATGGGGGTACTCTCACTGGATGATGATGATGATGAGGGTTTATGGGGGCACTCTCACTGGACGATGATGATGAGGGTTTATGGGGGCACTCTCACTGGACGATGATGATGAGGGTTTATGGAGGGCACTCTCACTGGACGATGATGATGAGGGTTTATGGGGGCACTCTTCTCACCTGTAAACAGGGAATTTCCCCATCGGAGAAGTTGAAAGTTCCGATGACGTCTTCCCCAATCTTATAAACCGTCTTAAAGATACAGAAGGTCCCGACCCGTCCTCGTGCATTACTGATATTATACTGGTCTGTGGAATAAAGGGGAGCACCGTATTATAGAGGACAGAGCCCGCCCCCGCAGAGCCATCATCCACACAACTATACACCCACGTAAGGTTCTCCGTGACGTCACGTTCATAAGGATCTCCACCGCAGAGTCCAGGAGTCGGGGGTCCTTCTTATACATCTCATCATCCTCCAGGAAAGGATTGGAGGGCGCAACCTCATCCTCCTGTAATGGCTGGGACCCCTGCAAGGCTGAGAGAGAAACCCTTATTAGAGAAGGCCTTTACAAATTAGAGCTGGGGGTCCACACTACAGAGTGTGGGTCCACGCCGGATAAGAGAGGAGGAGTCTACATCAGAGCGGGGGGGGGGGGGGGGTCACGTGACGTCCGTCCAGTCCCCTCTACCCCAGTGGTCACGTGACGTCCGTCCAGTCCCCTCTACCCCAGTGGTCACGTGACGTCCGCCCAGTCCCCTCTACCCCAGTGATCACGTGACGTCCGTCCAGTCCCCTCTACCCCAGTGATCACGTGACGTCCGTCCAGTCCCCTCTACCCCAGTGATCATGTGACGTCTGTCCAGTCCCATCTACCGCAGTGATCATGTGATATGGGGGTCTGCCCTCTGCATACAGCTCTATACTACAGACTGACCCCCGTTTCTCACCGTGCAGTAGCAGGACCCTGAAGGGCAGCCGCAGCAGCTGGATGGGGCAGTTCACTCTCTGGCAGCCAATCGTCAGCTTGTAAACGTATTTCACTGACTGACCCCGGAAAGATGGCGGAGCCGTGAGCGGGAGCGTCTCACTGTAGGAATCTGAGGAAAGAGAAAGTCCAGGAGCGATGATCAAACCCAGGAACACCCCAAATCTGACCAAGAGGAACGCATCTCCACATCCTTACATGACTTGGTCTCTCCAGGGTCCAGACGGAGATCACAGAACAAGATCTTAGGAGGAGTAGAAAGGATGCACTGACCACGTTCACCTGAAAGACATAGGGGGCGGAATGTAAGAGAGAGAGAGAGAGGGCGGACATCAATAGGGGGCAGAATGTAAGAGAGAGAGAGGGCGGACATCAATAGGGGGCGGTATGTAAGAGAGAGAGAGGGCGGACATCAATAGGGGGCAGAATGTAAGAGAGAGAGAGGGCGGACATCAATAGGGGGCGGTATGTAAGAGAGAGAGAGGGCGGACATCAATAGGGGGCGGTATGTAAGAGAGAGAGGGCGGACATCAATAGGGGGCGGTATGTAAGAGAGAGAGAGGGCGGACATCAATAGGGGGCGGTATGTAAGAGAGAGAGAGGGCGGACATCAATAGGGGGCGGTATGTAAGAGAGAGAGAGGGCGGACATCAATAGGGGGCGGAATGTAAGAGAGAGAGAGAGGGCGGACATCAATAGGGGGCGGAATGTAAGAGAGAGAGGGCGGACATCAATAGGGGGCAGAATGTAAGAGAGAGAGGGCGGACATCAATAGGGGGCAGAATGTAAGAGAGAGAGGGCGGACATCAATAGGGGGCAGAATGTAAGAGAGAGAGGGCGGACATCAATAGGGGGCAGAATGTAAGAGAGAGAGGGCGGACATCAATAGGGGGCAGAATGTAAGAGAGAGAGGGCGGACATCAATAGGGGGCGGTATGTAAGAGAGAGAGAGGGCGGACATCAATAGGGGGCAGAATGTAAGAGAGAGAGAGGGCGGACATCAATAGGGGGCGGTATGTAAGAGAGAGAGAGGGCGGACATCAATAGGGGGCAGAATGTAAGAGAGAGAGAGGGCGGACATCAATAGGGGGCAGAATGTAAGAGAGAGAGAGGGCGGACATCAATAGGGGGCTGTATGTAAGAGAGAGAGGGCGGACATCAATAGGGGGCAGAATGTAAGAGAGAGAGAGGGCGGACATCAATAGGGGGCGGTATGTAAGAGAGAGAGAGGGCGGACATCAATAGGGGGCGGAATGTAAGAGAGAGAGGGCGGACATCAATAGGGGCAGAATGTAAGAGAGAGAGAGGGCGGACATCAATAGGGGGCGGTATGTAAGAGAGAGAGAGGGCGGACATCAATAGGGGGCGGTATGTAAGAGAGAGAGGGCGGACATCAATAGGGGGCGGAATGTAAGAGAGAGAGAGAGGGCGGACATCAATAGGGTGCGGAATGTAAGAGAGAGAGGGCGGACATCAATAGGGGGGCGGAATGTAAGAGAGACAGAGGGCGGCGGAATGTAAGAGAGAGGGCGGACATCAATAGGGGGCGGTATGTAAGAGAGAGAGGGCGAACATCAAGAGGGGGCGGAATGTAAGAGAGAGAGAGGGCGGACATCAATAGGGGGCAGAATGTAAGAGAGAGAGAGGGCGGACATCAATAGGGGGCGGTATGTAAGAGAGAGAGGGCGGACATCAATAGGGGGGCGGAATGTAAGAGAGAGAGAGAGAGGGCGGACATCAATAGGGGGCGGAATGTAAGAGAGAGAGAGGGCGGACATCAATAGGGGGGCGGAATGTAAGAGAGAGAGAGGGCGGCGGAATGTAAGAGAGAGAGAGGGCGGACATCAATAGGGGGCGGAATGTAAGAGAGAGAGAGAGGGCGGACATCAATAGGGGGGCGGAATGTAAGAGAGAGAGAGGGCGGACATCAATAGGGGGCGGAATGTAAGAGAGAGGGCGGACATCAATAGGGGGCGGAATGTAAGAGAGAGGGCGGACATCAATAGGGGGCAGAATGTAAGAGAGAGAGAGGGAGGACATCAATAGGGGGCGGAATGTAAGAGAGAGGGCGGACATCAATAGGGGGCGGAATGTAAGAGAGAGAGAGAGGGCGGACATCAATAGGGGGCGGAATGTAAGAGAGAGAGAGGGCGGACATCAATAGGGGGCGGAATGTAAGAGAGAGAGAGAGGGCGGACATCAATAGAGGGCGCCTTCAGAGGGCGGACATCAATAGGGGGCGGAATGTAAGAGAGAGAGGGCGGACATCAATAGGGGGCGGAATGTAAGAGAGAGAGAGGGCGGACATCAATAGGGGGCGGAATGTAAGAGAGAGAGAGGGCGGACATCAATAGGGGGCGGAATGTAAGAGAGAGAGAGGGCGGACATCAATAGGGGGCGGAATGTAAGAGAGAGAGGGCGGACATCAATAGGGGGCGGAATGTAAGAGAGAGAGGGCGGACATCAATAGGGGGCGGTATGTAAGAGAGAGAGGGCGGACATCAATAGGGTGCGGAATGTAAGAGAGAGAGAGGGCGGACATCAATAGGGGGCGGAATGTAAGAGAGAGAGGGCGGACATCAATAGGGGGCGGAATGTAAGAGAGAGAGGGCGGACATCAATAGGGGGCGGTATGTAAGAGAGAGAGGGCGGACATCAATAGGGGGCGGAATGTAAGAGAGAGAGGGCGGACATCAATAGGGGGCGGTATGTAAGAGAGAGAGAGGGCGGACATCAATAGGGGGGCGGAATGTAAGAGAGAGAGAGGGCGGACATCAATAGGGGGCGGTATGTAAGAGAGAGAGGGCGGACATCAATAGGGGGCGGTATGTAAGAGAGAGAGGGCGGACATCAATAGGGGGCGGTATGTAAGAGAGAGAGGGCGGACATCAATAGGGGGCGCCGAGAGAGAGGGCGGACATCAATAGGGGGCGCCGTCAGAGAGAGAGAGGGCGGACATCAATAGGGGGCGGTATGTAAGAGAGAGAGAGGGCGGACATCAATAGGGGGGCGGAATGTAAGAGAGAGAGAGAGGGCGGACATCAATAGGGGGGCGGAATGTAAGAGAGAGAGAGGGCGGACATCAATAGGGGGGCGGAATGTAAGAGAGAGAGAGGGCGGACATCAATAGGGGGGCGGAATGTAAGAGAGAGAGAGGGCGGACATCAATAGGGGGGCGGAATGTAAGAGAGAGAGAGGGCGGACATCAATAGGGGGGCGGAATGTAAGAGAGAGAGGGCGGACATCAATAGGGGGGCGGAATGTAAGAGAGAGAGGGCGGACATCAATAGGGGGGCGGAATGTAAGAGAGAGAGAGGGCGGACATCAATAGGGGGGCGGAATGTAAGAGAGAGAGGGCGGACATCAATAGGGGGGGGCCGTGAGAGGGTCAGTCAGGACAGGAGGGATCATCTGTTAGGAGCAGACAGTAGGGGGCGCATCACTCACCTCGATTAGGGATGAACACCGTCTCATTCTCCGCCTGCACGTCCTGTCGGGGCTCCTCACCTACCGGCAGCTGGACGCGGCTGTCACTGGCATGAAACTGGCAATGTATCTGCGCACTGGCCCAGGCGAGGGTCTCACTGCAAGAGGAAGAGAATTACACCAAGTGCAGAGTCAGCCCGAGGGCCCCCATATCCAGCACAGAGCGCCCGCCCGAGGGCCCAACATCCAAACTGAGCGCCCGCCCGAGGGCCCAACATCCAAACTGAGCGCCCGCCCGAGGGCCCAACATCCAAACTGAGCGCCCGCCCGAGGGCCCAACATCCAGCACAGAGCACCCCCATTTCCAGCACAGAGTGCCCGCCCGAGGGCCCAACATCCAAACTGAGCGCCCGCCCGAGGGCCCAACATCCAAACTGAGCGCCCGCCCGAGGGCCCAACAGCCAAACTGAGCGCCCGCCCGAGGGCCCAACATCCAAACTGAGCGCCCGCCCGAGGGCCCAACATCCAAACTGAGCGCCCGCCCGAGGGCCCAACATCTAAACTGAGCGCCTGCCCGAGGGCCCCCCATCCAGCACAGAGCACCCCCATATCCAGCACAGAGCGCGCGCCCGTGGGCCCCCATATCCAGCACAGAGCGCCCGCCCGAGGGCCCCCATATCCAGCACAGAGCGCCCGCCCGAGGGCCCCCATATCCATCACAGAGCGCCCGCCCGAGGGCCCCCATTTACAGCACAGAGCGTCCGCCCGAGGGCCCCCATATCCAGCACAGAGCGCCCGCCCGCCCGAGGCCCCCCCCCCCCATCCAGCACAGAGCGCCCGCCCGAGGGCTCCCCCCCCATCCAGCACAGAGCGCCCGCCCGAGGACCCCCCCCATCCAGCACAGAGTGCCCGCCCAAGGGTGGGGGGGGGGGGTAGTGAGCCATCACTGACAGGTAACACCTGTATATAGATAAAGGATCCACTATAGACCCCTCCTGTTCTGCAGAGATCACATCTCAGGGGCAGCACGTACCTACTGGCAGAGGTGGAGAGCGCAGACAAGGGGTTGGTGAATGTGACGACGCACTCCAGGATCTCCCCAGCTAAGAAGACCGGACCACGGACCAGTTTAGCCACAACTTCAATCATCACGGAAACGCAGAACAGGAGACGTCAGATCTGAGGAGAAGAAGAAGAGCGGCCATTATACTGGAGACCAGAGAGAGACAGAATGTAAGGAAGACTACACCATCACTCCCATCATCCCTGACCCCAAGAGATCACAATCTAATCTCCTATCATACAATGTATCACCCCCATCATCCCTGACCCCAGGAGATCACAATCTAATCTCCTATCATACAATGTATCACTCCCATCATCCCTGACCCCAGGAGATCACAATCTAACCTCCTATCATACAATGTATCACTCCCATCATCCCTGACCCCAGGAGATCACAATCTAATCTCCTATCATACAATGTATCACTCCCATCATCCCTGACCCCAGGAGATCACAATCTAATCTCCTATCACATACAATGTATCACTCCCATCATCCCTGACCCCAGGAGCTCACAATCTAATCTCCTATCACATACAATGTATCACTCCCATCATCCCTGACCCCAGGAGCTCACAATCTAATCTCCTATCACATACAATGTATCACTCCCATCATCCCTGACCCCAGGAGATCACAATCTAATCTCCTATCATACAATGTATCACTCCCATCATCTCTGACCCCAGGAGATCACAATCTAATCTCCTATCACATACAATGTATCACTCCCATCATCCCTGACCCCAGGAGATCACAATCTAATCTCCTATCATACAATGTATCACTCCCATCATCCCTGACCCCAGGAGCTCACAATCTAATCTCCTATCATACAATGTATCACTCCCATCAATCCTGACCCCAGGAGATCAAAATCTAATCTCCTATCATACAATGTATCACTCCCATCATCCCTGACCCCAGGAGATCACAATCTAATCTCCTATCATACAATGTATCACTCCCATCATCCCTGACCCCAGGAGATCACAATCTACTCTCCTATCATACAATGTATCACTCCCATCATCCCTGACCCCAGGAGATCACAATCTAATCTCCTATCATACAATGTATCACCCCTATCATCCCTGACCCCAGGAGATCACAATCTAATCTCCTATCATACAATGTATCACTCCTATCATCCCTGACCCCAGGAGCTCACAATCTAATCTCCTATCACATACAATGTATCACTCCCATCATCCCTGACCCCAGGAGATCACAATCTAATCTCCTATCATACAATGTATCACTCCCATCATCCCTGACCCCAGGAGATCACAATCTAATCTCCTATCATACAATGTATCACTCCCATCATCCCTGACCCCAGGAGATCACAATCTAATCTCCTATCACATACAATGTATCACTCCCATCATCCCTGACCCCAGGAGCTCACAATCTAATCTCCTATCATACAATGTATCACTCCCATCATCCCTGACCCCAGGAGATCACTATCTAATCTCCTATCATACAATGTATCACTCCCATCATCCCTGACCTCAGGAGATCACAATCTAATCTCCTATCATACAATGTATCACTCCCATCATCCCTGACCCCAGGAGATCACAATCTAACAGTCCACACTATATATCCATTACACCCTATCCACACACACACACGCGGTCTATCCATTACACCCTATCCACACACACACACGGTCTATCCATTACACCCTATCCACACACACACACACGGTCTATCCATTACACCCTATCCACACACACACACACGGTCTATCCATTACACCCTATCCACACACACACACGCGGTCTATCCATTACACCCTATCCACACACACACACGGTCTATCCATTACACCCTATCCACACACACACACACGGTCTATCCATTACACCCTATCCACACACACACACACGGTCTATCCATTACACCCTATCCACACACACACACACGGTCTATCCATTACACCCTATCCACACACACACACACACACACACACACACACGGTCTATCCATTACACCCTATCCACACACACACACGGTCTATCCATTACACCCTATCCACACACACGGTCTATCCATTACACCCTATCCACACACACACACACACACACACACACGGTCTATCCATTACACCCTATCCACACACACGGTCTATCCATTACACCCTATCCACACACACACACGGTCTATCCATTACACCCTATCCACACACACGGTCTATCCATTACACCCTATCCACACACACACACACACACACACACGGTCTATCCATTACACCCTATCCACACACACACGGTCTATCCATTACACCCTATCCACACACACACACGGTCTATCCATTACACCCTATCCACACACACACGGTCTATCCATTACACCCTATACACACACACACACACACACACACACGGTCTATCCATTACACCCTATCCACAAACACACGGTCTATCCATTACACCCTATCCACACACACGGTCTATCCATTACACCCTATCCACAAACACACGGTCTATCCATTACACCCCACACACACACACACACGGTCTATCCATTACACCCTATCCACACACACACAGTCTATCCATTACACCCTATCCACACACACACACAAACACGGTCTATCCATTACACACACACACACGGTCTATCCATTACACCCTATCCACACACACACACACGGTCTATCCATTACACCCTATCCACACACACACACACACACGGTCTATCCATTACACCCTATCCACACACACACGGTCTATCCATTACACCCTATCCACACACACACACACACACACACACACACGGTCTATCCATTACACCCTATCCACACATACACGGTCTATCCATTACACCCTATCCACACACACACGGTCTATCCATTACACCCTATACACACACACACACACACGGTCTATCCATTACACCCTATCCCCACACACACACACGGTCTATCCATTACACCCTATCCCCACACACACACACGGTCTATCCATTACACCCTATCCCCACACACACACAAGGTCTATCCATTACACCCTATCCCCACACACACATACGGTCTATCCATTACACCCTATCCACACACACACACACACGGTCTATCCATTACACCCTATCCCCACACACACACACACACACACACACACACGGTCTATCCATTACACCCTATCCCCACACACACGGTCTATCCATTACACCCTATCCCCACACACACACACACACACACACACACGGTCTATCCATTACACCCTATCCCCACACACACACACACGGTCTATCCATTACACCCTATCCCCACACACACACAGTCTATCCATTACACCCTATCCCCACACACACACACACACGGTCTATCCATTACACCCTATCCACACACACACACACACGGTCTATCCATTACACCCTATCCACACACACACACACACACGGTCTATCCATTACACCCTATCCACACACACACGGTCTATCCATTACACCCTACACACACACACACGGTCTATCCATTACACCCTATCCCCACACACACACACGGTCTATCCATTACACCCTATCCCCACACACACGGTCTATCCATTACACCCTATCCCCACACACACACACACACACACACACACACACACGGTCTATCCATTACACCCTATCCCCACACACACACACAGTCTATCCATTACACCCTATCCCCACACACACACACACACACACGGTCTATCCATTACACCCTATCCACACACACACACACGGTCTATCCATTACACCCTATCCCCCCCCCCCCACACACACACACACGGTCTATCCATTACACCCTATCCCCACACACACGGTCTATCCATTACACCCTATCCACACACACACACACACACACGGTCTATCCATTACACCCTATCCCCACACACACACACACGGTCTATCCATTACACCCTATCCCCACACACACACACACACAGTCTATCCATTACACCCTATCCCCACACACACACACACACACACACACACGGTCTATCCATTACACCCTATCCACACACACGGTCTATCCATTACACCCTACACACACACACACACACGGTCTATCCATTACACCCTATCCACACACACAAACACGGTCTATCCATTACACCCTATCCACACACACACGGTCTATCCATTACACACACACACACACGGTCTATCCATTACACCCTATCCACACACACACACACACACACGGTCTATCCATTACACCCTATCCACACACACGGTCTATCCATTACACCCTATCCACACACACACACGGTCTATCCATTACACCCTATCCACACACACACACACGGTCTATCCATTACACCCTATCCCCACACACACGGTCTATCCATTACACCCTATCCCCACACACGGTCTATCCATTACACCCTATCCCCACACACACACACACGGTCTATCCATTACACCCTATCCCCACACACGGTCTATCCATTACACCCTATCCCCACACACACACACGGTCTATCCATTACACCCTATCCCCACACACACACACGGTCTATCCATTACACCCTATCCCCACACACACACACACACACACACACACACACACACACGCTCTATCCATTACACCCTATCCCCACACACACACACACACACACACGCTCTATCCATTACACCCTATCCCCACACACACACACACACACACACGCTCTATCCATTACACCCTATCCCCACACACACACACAGTCTATCCATTACACCCTATCCCCACACACACACACACACACACGGTCTATCCATTACACCCTATCCCCACACACACACACGGTCTATCCATTACACCCTATCCCCATACACACACACGGTCTATCCATTACACCCTATCCCCACACACGGTCTATCCATTACACCCTATCCCCACACACACACACGGTCTATCCATTACACCCTATCCCCACACACACACACACGGTCTATCCATTACACCCTATCCACACACACACACACACGGTCTATCCATTACACCCTATCCACACACACACATACGGTCTATCCATTACACCCTATCCACACACACACACACACTGTCTATCCATTACACCCTATCCACACACACGGTCTATCCATTACACCCTATCCACACACACGGTCTATCCATTACACCCTATCCACACACACACGGTCTATCCATTACACCCTATCCACACACACACACACGGTCTATCCATTACACCCTATCCACACACACACACTGTCTATCCATTACACCCTATCCACACACACACACACGGTCTATCCATTACACCCTATCCACACACACACACATGGTCTATCCATTACACCCTATCCACACACACACACGGTCTATCCATTACACCCTATCCACACACACACACACACACACACACGGTCTATCCATTACACCCTATCCACACACACACACACACACGGTCTATCCATTACACCCTATCCACACACACGCACGGTCTATCCATTACACCCTATCCACACACACGCACGGTCTATCCATTACACCCTATCCACACACACGCACGGTCTATCCATTACACCCTATCCACACACACACACACGGTCTATCCATTACACCCTATCCACACACACACACACACACGGTCTATCCATTACACCCTATCCACAAACACACGGTCTATCCATTACACCCTATCCACACACACACGGTCTATCCATTACACCCTATCCCCACACACACACACGGTCTATCCATTACACCCTATCCCCACACACACACACACACACACACACACACGGTCTATCCATTACACCCTATCCCCACACACACACACGGTCTATCCATTACACCCTATCCCCACACACACACACGGTCTATCCATTACACCCTATCCCCACACACACACACGGTCTATCCATTACACCCTATCCCCACACACACACACGGTCTATCCATTACACCCTATCCCCACACACACACACACGGTCTATCCATTACACCCTATCCCCACACACACACACGGTCTATCCATTACACCCTATCCCCACACACACACACGGTCTATCCATTACACCCTATCCCCACACACACACACGGTCTATCCATTACACCCTATCCCCACACACACACACACGGTCTATCCATTACACCCTATCCCCACACACACACACACACGGTCTATCCATTACACCCTATCCCCACACACACACACACGGTCTATCCATTACACCCTATCCCCACACACGGTCTATCCATTACACCCTATCCCCACACACGGTCTATCCATTACACCCTATCCCCACACACGGTCTATCCATTACACCCTATCCCCACACACGGTCTATCCATTACACCCTATCCCCACACACACACGGTCTATCCATTACACCCTATCCCCACACACACACACGGTCTATCCATTACACCCTATCCCCACACACACACACGGTCTATCCATTACACCCTATCCACACACACACACACGGTCTATCCATTACACCCTATCCACACACACACACGGTCTATCCATTACACCCTATCTACACACACACACACGGTCTATCCATTACACCCTATCTACACACACACGGTCTATCCATTACACCCTATCTACACACACACACACGGTCTATCCATTACACCCTATCTACACACACACACACGGTCTATCCATTACACCCTATCTACACACACACGGTCTATCCATTACACCCTATCTACACACACACGGTCTATCCATTACACCCTATCTACACATACACGGTCTATCCATTACACCCTATCTACACACACACACACGGTCTATCCATTACACCCTATCCACACACACACACGGTCTATCCATTACACCCTATCCACACACACACGGTCTATTCATTACACCCTATCCACACACACACACACACAGTCTATCCATTACACCCTATCCACACACACACACACACACACACAGTCTATCCATTACACCCTATCCACACACACAGTCTATCCATTACACCCTATCCACACACACACACACACACAGTCTATCCATTACACCCTATCCACACACACACACACACACAGTCTATCCATTACACCATATCCACACACACACACACACGGTCTATCCATTACACCCTATCCACACACACGGTCTATCCATTACACCCTATCCACACACACACACACACACACACGGTCTATCCATTAAACCCTATCCACACACACACACACACACACACACGGTCTATCCATTACACCCTATCCACACACACGGTCTATCCATTACACCCTATCCACACACACACACACACACGGTCTATCCATTACACCCTATCCACACACACACACACACGGTCTATCCATTACACCCTATCCACACACACACCCGGTCTATCCACACACACACGGTCTATCCATTACACCCTATCCACACACACACACATACACACACGGTCTATCCATTACACCCTATCCACACACACGGTTTATCCATTACACCCTATCCACACACACACGGTCTATCCATTACACCCTATCCACACACACACGGTCTATCCATTACACCCTATCCACACACACACGGTCTATCCATTACACCCTATCCACACACACACACGGTCTATCCATTACACCCTATCCCCACACACACACACGGTCTATCCATTACACCCTATCCCCACACACACACACGGTCTATCCATTACACCCTATCCCCACACACACACACACGGTCTATCCATTACACCCTATCCCCACACACACACACACGGTCTATCCATTACACCCTATCCCCACACACACACACACGGTCTATCCATTACACCCTATCTACACACACACACACGGTCTATCCATTACACCCTATCTACACACACACACACGGTCTATCCATTACACCCTATCTACACACACACACACGGTCTATCCATTACACCCTATCTACACACACACACACACGGTCTATCCATTACACCCTATCTACACACACACGGTCTATCCATTACACCCTATCTACACACACACACACACACACGGTCTATCCATTACACCCTATCTACACACACACACACACACGGTCTATCCATTACACCCTATCTACACACACACACGGTCTATCCATTACACCCTATCTACACACACACACACGGTCTATCCATTACACCCTATCTACACACACACACACACGGTCTATCCATTACACCCTATCTACACACACACACACACGGTCTATCCATTACACCCTATCTACACACACACACACACGGTCTATCCATTACACCCTATCTACACACACACACACACACACGGTCTATCCATTACACCCTATCTACACACACACACACACACGGTCTATCCATTACACCCTATCTACACACACACACACACGGTCTATCCATTACACCCTATCTACACACACACACACACGGTCTATCCATTACACCCTATCTACACACACACACACACACACACACGGTCTATCCATTACACCCTATCTACACACACACACACGGTCTATCCATTACACCCTATCTACACACACACGGTCTATCCATTACACCCTATCTACACACACACACACGGTCTATCCATTACACCCTATCCACACACACACACGGTCTATCCATTACACCCTATCCACACACACGGTCTATCCATTACACCCTATCCACACACACACACACACACGGTCTATCCATTAAACCCTATCCACACACACACACGGTCTATCCATTACACCCTATCCACACACACACACACACACACACACACACGGTCTATCCATTACACCCTATACACACACACACACACGGTCTATCCATTACACCCTATCCACACACATGGTCTATCCATTACACCCTATCCACACACACACACGGTCTATCCATTACACCCTATCCACACACACACGGTCTATCCATTACACCCTATCCACACACACACACACACACGGTCTATCCATTACACCCTATCCACACACACACGGTCTATCCATTACACCCTATCCACACACACACACACACACACACACACACACACACACACACACACGGTCTATCCATTACACCCTATCCACACACACACGGTCTATCCATTACACCCTATCCACACACACACGGTCTATCCATTACACCCTATCCACACACACACACGGTCTATTCATTACACCCTATCAACACACACACACGGTCTATCCATTACACCCTATCCACACACACACACGGTCTATCCATTACACCCTATCCACACACACACACACGGTCTATCCATTACACCCTATCCACACACACACGGTCTATCCATTACACCCTATCCACACACACACACGGTCTATCCATTACACCCTATCCACACACACACACACACACACACACACACGGTCTATCCATTACACCCTATCCACACACACACACACACACACGGTCTATCCATTACACCCTATCCACACACACACACGGTCTATCCATTACACCCTACACACACACACGGTCTATCCATTACACCCTATCCACACACACACGGTTTATCCATTACACCCTATCCACACACACACACACACGGTCTATCCATTACACCCTATCTACACACACACACACACACACACACACAGTCTATCCATTACACCCTATCCACACACACGGTCTATCCATTACACCCTATCCACACACACACACACACACACACACGGTCTATCCATTACACCCTATCCACACACACACACGGTCTATCCATTACACCCTATCCACACACACACACACGGTCTATCCATTACACCCTATCCACACACACACGGTCTATCCATTACACCCTATCCACACACACACGGTCTATCCATTACACCCTATCCACACACACACACACGGTCTATCCATTACACCCTATCCACACACACACACACGGTCTATCCATTACACCCTATCCACACACACACACACGGTCTATCCATTACACCCTATCCACACACACACGGTCTATCCATTACACCCTATCCACACACACGGTCTATCCATTACACCCTATCCACACACACACACACACACACGGTCTATCCATTAAACCCTATCCACACACACACACACACACGGTCTATCCATTACACCCTATCCACACACACGGTCTATCCATTACACCCTATCCACACACACACACACACACGGTCTATCCATTACACCCTATCCACACACACACGGTCTATCCATTACACCCTATCCACACACATGGTCTATCCATTACACCCTATCCACACACACACACGGTCTATCCATTACACCCTATCCACACACACACGGTCTATCCATTACACCCTATCCACACACACACACACACGGTCTATCCATTACACCCTATCCACACACACACGGTCTATCCATTACACCCTATCCACACACACACGGTCTATCCATTACACCCTATCCACACACACACGGTCTATCCATTACACCCTATCCACACACACACACGGTCTATCCATTACACCCTATCCACACACACACGGTCTATCCATTACACCCTATCCACACACACACACACACACACACGGTCTATCCATTACACCCTATCCACACACACACACGGTCTATCCATTACACCCTATCCACACACACACACGGTCTATCCATTACACCCTATCCACACACACACACACACGGTCTATCCATTACACCCTATCCACACACACACGGTCTATCCATTACACCCTATCCACACACACACACGGTCTATCCATTACACCCTATCCACACACACACGGTCTATCCATTACACCCTATCCACACACACACACACGGTCTATCCATTACACCCTATCCACACACACACACGGTCTATCCATTACACCCTATCCACACACACACACACACACACACGCGGTCTATCCATTACACCCTATCCACACACACGGTCTATCCATTACACCCTATCCACACACACACGGTCTATCCATTACACCCTATCCACACACACACGGTCTATCCATTACACCCTATCCACACACACACACACACACGGTCTATCCATTACACCCTATCTACACACACACACGGTCTATCCATTACACCCTATCCACACACACGGTCTATCCATTACACCCTATCCACACACACACACGGTCTATCCATTAAACCCTATCCACACACACACACACACACGGTCTATCCATTACACCCTATCCACACACACGGTCTATCCATTACACCCTATCCACACACACGGTCTATCCATTACACCCTATCCACACACACACGGTCTATCCATTACACCCTATCCACACACACACACACGGTCTATCCATTACACCCTATCTACACACACACACACACACACGGTCTATCCATTACACCCTATCCACACACACGGTCTATCCATTACACCCTATCCACACACACACACGGTCTATCCATTACACCCTATCCACACACACACGGTCTATCCATTACACCCTATCCACACACACACGGTCTATCCATTACACCCTATCCACACACACACACACGGTCTATCCATTACACCCTATCCACACACACACACACACGGTCTATCCATTACACCCTATCCACACACACACACACACGGTCTATCCATTACACCCTATCCACACACACACACACACACACACACACGGTCTATCCATTACACCCTATCCACACACACACACACACACACGGTCTATCCATTACACCCTATCCACACACACACACACACACACACACACACACGGTCTATCCATTACACCCTATCCACACACACACGGTCTATCCATTACACCCTATCCACACACACACACGGTCTATCCATTACACCCTATCCACACACACACACACGGTCTATCCATTACACCCTATCCACAAACACACGGTCTATCCATTACACCCTATTCACAAACACACGGTCTATCCATTACACCCTATCCATTACACCCTATCCCCCCACACACACACACACACACGGTCTATCCATTACACCCTATCCACACACACACACGGTCTATCCATTACACCCTATCCACACACACACACACACACACACGCGGTCTATCCATTACACCCTATCCACACACACGGTCTATCCATTACACCCTATCCACACACACACGGTCTATCCATTACACCCTATCCACACACACACGGTCTATCCATTACACCCTATCCACACACACGGTCTATCCATTACACCCTATCTACACACACACACGGTCTATCCATTACACCCTATCCACACACACGGTCTATCCATTACACCCTATCCACACACACACACGGTCTATCCATTAAACCCTATCCACACACACACACACACACACGGTCTATCCATTACACCCTATCCACACACACGGTCTATCCATACACACACGGTCTATCCATTACACCCTATCCACACACACACACGGTCTATCCATTACACCCTATCCACACACACACACACACACACGGTCTATCCATTACACCCTATCTACACACACACACACACACACGGTCTATCCATTACACCCTATCCACACACACGGTCTATCCATTACACCCTATCCACACACACACACACACACACACACGGTCTATCCATTACACCCTATCCACACACACACGGTCTATCCATTACACCCTATCCACACACACACACACGGTCTATCCATTACACCCTATCCACACACACACACACACACGGTCTATCCATTACACCCTATCCACACACACACACACGGTCTATCCATTACACCCTATCCACACACACACACACACACACACACACACACACACACGGTCTATCCATTACACCCTATCCACACACACACACACACACACACGGTCTATCCATTACACCCTATCCACACACACACACACACGGTCTATCCATTACACCCTATCCACACACACACGGTCTATCCATTACACCCTATCCACACACACACACGGTCTATCCATTACACCCTATCCACACACACACACACGGTCTATCCATTACACCCTATCCACAAACACACGGTCTATCCATTACACCCTATTCACAAACACACGGTCTATCCATTACACCCTATCCATTACACCCTATCCCCCCACACACACACACACACACGGTCTATCCATTATACCCTATCCACACACACACGGTCTATCCATTACACCCTATCCACACACACACACGGTCTATCCATTACACCCTATCCACACACACACACACACACACACACACACACACGGTCTATCCATTACACCCTATCCACACACACACGGTCTATCCATTACACCCTATCCACACACACACACGGTCTATCCATTACACCCTATCCACACACACACACGGTCTATCCATTACACCCTATCCACACACACGGTCTATCCATTACACCCTATCCACACACACACACGGTCTATCCATTACACCCTATTCACAAACACACGGTCTATCCATTACACCCTATCCATTACACCCTATCCCCCCACACACACACACACACACGGTCTATCCATTACACCCTATCCACACACACACACGGTCTATCCATTACACCCTATCCACACACACACACACACACACACACACACACACGGTCTATCCATTACACCCTATCCACACACACACACGGTCTATCCATTACACCCTATCCACACACACGGTCTATCCATTACACCCTATCCACACACACACACGGTCTATCCATTACACCCTATCCACACACACACACGGTCTATCCATTACACCCTATCCACACACACACACGGTCTATCCATTACACCCTATCCACACACACACACGGTCTATCCATTACACCCTATCCACACACACACACGGTCTATCCATTACACCCTATCCACACACACACACGGTCTATCCATTACACCCTATCCACACACACACACGGTCTATCCATTACACCCTATCCACACACACACACGGTCTATCCATTACACCCTATCCACACACACACACGGTCTATCCATTACACCCTATCCACACACACACACGGTCTATCCATTACACCCTATCCACACACACACACGGTCTATCCATTACACCCTATCCACACACACACACGGTCTATCCATTACACCCTATCCACACACACACACGGTCTATCCATTACACCCTATCCACACACACACACGGTCTATCCATTACACCCTATCTACACACACACAGTCTATCCATTACACCCTATCCACACACACAGTCTATCCATTACACCCTATCCACACACACACAGTCTATCCATTACACCCTATCCACACACACACACACACACACACAGTCTATCCATTACACCCTATCCACACACACACACACGGTCTATCCATTACACCCTATCCACACACACACACACGGTCTATCCATTACACCCTATCCACACACACACACACGGTCTATCCATTACACCCTATCCACACACACACACACGGTCTATCCATTACACCCTATCCACACACACACACACGGTCTATCCATTACACCCTATCCACACACACACACGGTCTATCCATTACACCCTATCTACACACACACAGTCTATCCATTACACCCTATCCACACACACAGTCTATCCATTACACCCTATCCACACACACACAGTCTATCCATTACACCCTATCCACACACACACACACACACACACACAGTCTATCCATTACACCCTATCCACACACACACACACGGTCTATCCATTACACCCTATCCACACACACACACACGGTCTATCCATTACACCCTATCCACACACACACACACGGTCTATCCATTACACCCTATCCACACACACACACACGGTCTATCCATTACACCCTATCCACACACACACACACGGTCTATCCATTACACCCTATCCACACACACACACACGGTCTATCCATTACACCCTATCCACACACACACACACGGTCTATCCATTACACCCTATCCACACACACACACACGGTCTATCCATTACACCCTATCCACACACACACACACGGTCTATCCATTACACCCTATCCACACACACACACGGTCTATCCATTACACCCTATCCACACACACACACGGTCTATCCATTACACCCTATCCACACACACACACGGTCTATCCATTACACCCTATCCACACACACACACGGTCTATCCATTACACCCTATCCACACACACACACGGTCTATCCATTACACCCTATCCACACACACACACGGTCTATCCATTACACCCTATCCACACACACACACGGTCTATCCATTACACCCTATCCACACACAGTCTATCCATTACACCCTATCCACACACACGGTCTATCCATTACACCCTATCCACACACACACACGGTCTATCCATTACACCCTATCCACACACACACACACGGTCTATCCATTACACCCTATCCACACACACACACACGGTCTATCCATTACACCCTATCCCCACACACACACACACACACACACACACACGGTCTATCCATTACACCCTATCCACACACACACACGGTCTATCCATTACACCGTATCCACACACACACGGTCTATCCATTACACCCTATCCACACACACACACACACACACACACGGTCTATCCATTATACCCTATCCACACACACACGGTCTATCCATTACACCCTATCCACACACACACGGTCTATCCATTACACCCTATCCACACACACACACACACACACACACACACACACGGTCTATCCATTACACCCTATCCACACACACACACACGGTCTATCCATTACACCCTATCCACACACACACACACTGTCTATCCATTACACCCTATCCACACACACACACACACACTGTCTATCCATTACACCCTATCCACACACACACACTGTCTATCCATTACACCCTATCCACACACACACACTGTCTATCCATTACACCCTATCCACACACACACACTGTCTATCCATTACACCCTATCCACACACACACACTGTCTATCCATTACACCCTATCCACACACACACACTGTCTATCCATTACACCCTACCCACACACACACACGGTCTATCCATTACACCCTACCCACACACACACGGTCTATCCATTACACCCTATCTACACACACACACACACACACACACACACACACACACACACACACGGTCTATCCATTACACCCTACCCACACGGTCTATCCATTACACCCTACCCACACACACACGGTCTATCCATTACACCCTACCCACACACGGTCTATCCATTACACCCTACCCACACACGGTCTATCCATTACACCCTACCCACACACACACACGGTCTATCCATTACACCCTACCCACACACACACACGGTCTATCCATTACACCCTATCCACACACACACGGTCTATCCATTACACCCTACCCACACACACACAAGGTCTATCCATTACACCCTACCCACACACACACAAGGTCTATCCATTACACCCTACCCACACACACGGTCTATCCATTACACCCTATCCACACACACACACACACACACACGGTCTATCCATTACACCCTATCCACACACACACGGTCTATCCATTACACCCTATCCACACACACACGGTCTATCCATTACACCCTATCCACACACACACACACACACACACACACGGTCTATACATTATACACTATATACATTACACACACACGGTCTATACATTACACACTATATATACACGGTCTATACATTATACACTATATACACACACGGTCTATACATTACACACACGGTCTATACATTACATTAAACACTATATCCATTACACACTATATATACACGGTCTATCCATTACACACTATATACACACACGGTCTATACATTACCCACTATATACACACACGGTCTATACATTACACACTATATACACACACGGTCTATACATTACACACTGTCTATACATTACACACTATATACACACACGGTCTATACATTACACACTATATACACACACACACACTATATACACACGGTCTATACATTATACACTATATACACACACGGTCTATACATTACACACTGTCTATACATTACACACTATATACACACACGGTCTATACATTACACACTATATACACACGGTCTATACATTACACACTATATACACACACGGTCTATACATTACACACTATATACACACACGGTCTATACATTATACACTATATACATTACACACTATATACACACACGGTCTATACATTACACACTATATACACACGGTCTATACATTACACACTATATACATTATACACTATATACACACACGGTCTATACATTACACACTATATATACACACACGGTCTATACATTACACACTATATACATTACACACTATATACACACACGGTCTATACATTACACACTATATACACACGGTCTATACATTACACACTATACACACACGGTCTATACATTACACCCTATATACACACACGGTCTATACATTACACACTATATACACACGGTCTATACATTACATTAAACACTATATACATTACACACTATATATACACGGTCTATACATTACACACTATATACACACACGGTCTATACATTACACACTATATACACACACGGTCTATACATTACACACTATATACACACGGTCTATACATTACATTAAACACTATATCCATTACACACTATATACACACACGGTCTATACATTACACACTATATACACACACACACACACTATACATTACACACTATATACACACGGTCTATACATTACACACTATATACATTACACACTATATACACACGGTCTATACATTACACACTATATACACACACGGTCTATACATTACACACTATATACACACACGGTCTATACATTACATTAAACACTATATACACACACACGGTCTATACATTACACACTATATACACACACACTATATACACACGGTCTATACATTACACACTATATACACACACGGTCTATACATTACACATTACACACTATATACACACGGTCTATACATTACATTAAACACTATATCCATTACACACTATATATACACGGTCTATACATTACACACTATATACACACACGGTCTATACATTACACACTATATACACACACACGGTCTATACATTACACACTATATACATTACACACTATATACACACACGGTCTATACATTACACACTATATACATTATACACTATACACATTACACACGGTCTATACATTACATTAAACACTATATCCATTACACACTATATACACACACGGTCTATACATTACACACTATATACATTACACACTATATACACACGGTCTATACATTACACACTATATACACACGGTCTATACATTACACACTATATACATTACACACAATATACACACACGGTCTATACATTACACACTATATACACACACGGTCTATACATTACACACTATATACATTACACACTATATACACACGGTCTATACATTACACACTATATACACACACGGTCTATACATTACATTAAACACTATATCCATTACACACTATATATACACGGTCTATACATTACACACTATATCCATTACACACTATATATACACGGTCTATACATTACACACTATATATACACGGTCTATACATTATACACTATATACATTACACACACGGTCTATACATTACACACTATATACACACACGGTCTATACATTACACACTATATACACACACGGTCTACACATTATACACTATATACATTACACACTATATACACACGGTCTATACATTACACACTATATACATTATACACTATATACACACACGGTCTATACATTACACACTATATATACACACACGGTCTATACATTAAACACTATATCCATTACACACTATATACACACACGGTCTATACATTACACACTATATACACGGTCTATACATTACACACTATATACATTACACACTATATACATTACACACTATATACACACACGGTCTATACATTACACACTATATACACACACGGTCTATACATTACACACTATATACACACACGGTCTATACATTACACACTATATACACACGGTCTATACATTACACACTATATACACACACGGTCTATACATTACACACTATATACACACACGGTCTATACATTACACACTATATACACACACGGTCTATACATTACATTAAACACTATATCCATTACACACGGTCTATACATTATACACTATATACATTACACACTATATACACACGGTCTATACATTACACACTATATACACACACGGTCTATACATTACACACTATATACATATACACACACGGTCTATACATTACACACTATATACATTACACACTATATATACATTACACACTATATACATTACACACTATATACACACGGTCTATACATTACACACTATATACATTACACACTATATACATTATACACGGTCTATAAATTACACACTATATACATTACACACTATATACACACGGTCTATACATTAAACACTATATCCATTACACACTATATACACACGGTCTATACATTACACACTATATACACACACGGTATATACATTACACACTATATACACACACGGTCTATACATTACACACTATATACACACGGTCTAAACATTACACACTATATACATTACACACTATATACACACGGTCTATACATTACATTAAACACTATATCCATTACACACTATATATACACGGTCTATACATTACACACTATATACACACACGGTCTATACATTACATTAAACACTATATCCATTACACACTATATACACACACGGTCTATACATTACACACTATATACACACACACTATACATTACACACTATATACATTACACACTATATACACACGGTCTATACATTACACACTATATACACACGGTCTATACATTACACACTATATACACACACGGTCTATACATTACACACTATATACACACGGTCTATACATTAAACACTATATATACACGGTCTATACATTACACACTATATACACACGGTCTACATTACACACTATATATACACGGTCTATACATTATACACTATATACATTACACACTATATACACACACGGTCTATACATTACACACTATATACACACACGGTCTATACATTACACACTATATACACACGGTCTATACATTACACACTATATACACACGGTCTATACATTACACACTATATACACACACGGTCTATACATTACACACTATACACACTATATACACACACGGTCTATACATTACACACTATATACACACACGGTCTATACATTACACACTATATACATTACACACGGTCTATACATTACATTACACACTATATACACACACGGTCTATACATTACACACTATATACATTACACACTATATACACACACGGTCTATACAATACACACTATATACACACACGGTCTATACATTACACACTATATACACACGGTCTATACATTACACACTATATACACACGGTCTATACATTACACACTATATACACACGGTCTACATTACACACTATATATACACGGTCTATACATTATACACTATATACATTACACACTATATACACACACGGTCTATACATTACACACTATATACATTACACACTATATACACACACGGTCTATACATTACACACTATATACATTACACACTATATATACACAGTCTATACATTACACACTATATATACACACACGATCTATACATTACACACTATATACACACACGGTCTATACATTACACACTATATACATTACACACTATATACACACGGTCTACATTACACACTATATACACACACGGTCTATACATTACACACTATACACACACGGTCTATACATTACACACTATATATACACACGGTCTATACATTACACACTATATACACACACGGTCTATACATTACACACTATATACACACACGGTCTATACATTACACACTATATACACACACGGTCTATACATTACACACTATATACACACACGGTCTATACATTACACACTATATACACACACGGTCTATACATTACACACTATATACATTACACACTATATACACACGGTCTACATTACACACTATATACACACACGGTCTATACATTACACACTATACACACACGGTCTATACATTACACACTATATATACACACGGTCTATACATTACACACTATATACACACACGGTCTATACATTACACACTATATACACACACGGTCTATACATTACACACTATATACACACACGGTCTATACATTACACACTATATACACACACGGTCTATACATTACACACTATATACACACACGGTCTATACATTACACACTATATACATTACACACTATATACACACACGGTCTATACATTACACACTATATACACACACGGTCTATACATTACACACTATATACACACACGGTCTATACATTACACACTATATACACACACGGTCTATACATTACACACTATATACATTATACACTATATACATTACACACTATATACACACGGTCTATACATTACACACTATATACACACACGGTCTATACATTACACACTATATACATTACACACTATATACACACGGTCTATACATTACACACTATATACACACACGGTCTATACATTACACACTATACACACTATATACACACACGGTCTATACATTACACACTATATACACACACGGTCTATACATTACACACTATATACATTACACACGGTCTATACATTACATTACACACTATATACACACACGGTCTATACATTACACACTATATACATTACACACTATATACACACACGGTCTATACAATACACACTATATACATTATACACATTACACACTATATATACATTACACACTATATACACACACGGTCTAAACATTACACACTATATACATTACATTACACACTATATACACACACGGTCTATACATTACACACTATATACACACACGGTCTATACATTACACCCTATATACACACACGGTCTATACATTACACACTATATACATTACACACTATATACACACACGGTCTATACATTATACACTATATACATTACACACTATATACATTACACACTATATACACACGGTCTATACATTACACACTATATACACACGGTCTATACATTACACACTATATACATTACACACTATATACATTACACACTATATACATTACACACGGTCTATACATTACACACTATATACATTACACACTATATACATTACACACGGTCTATACATTACACACTATATACATTACACACTATATACACACGGTCTATACAATACACACTATATACATTATACACTATATACACACACGGTCTATACATTATACACTATACACATTACACACTATATACACACGGTCTATACATTACACACTATATACACACGGTCTATACATTACACACTATATACACACGGTCTATACATTACACACTATATACACACGGTCTATACATTACACACACGGTCTATACATTACACACTATATACATTACACACTATATATACACGGTCTATACATTACACACACTATATACACACACGGTCTAAACATTACACACTATATACATTACATTACACACAATATACACACACGGTCTATACATTACACACAATATACACACACGGTCTATACATTACACACAATATACACACACGGTCTATACATTACACACTATATACACACACGGTCTATACATTACACACTATGTACATTACACACTATATACACACGGTCTATACATTACACACTATATACACACACGGTCTATACATTATACACTATATACATTACACACACGGTCTATACATTACACACTATATACACACACTATATACACACACGGTCTAAACATTACACACTATATACATTACATTACACACTATATACACACACGGTCTATACATTACACACAATATACACACACGGTCTATACATTACACACAATATACACACACGGTCTATACATTACACACTATATACATTACACACTATATACACACGGTCTATACATTACACACTATATACACACACGGTCTATACATTATACACTATATACATTACACACAATATACACACACGGTCTATACATTACACACTATATACACACACTATATACACACACGGTCTATACATTACACACTATATACACATTACACACTATATACACACACGGTCTATACATTACACACTATATACACACACGGTCTATACATTACACACTATATACACATTACACACTATATACACACACGGTCTATACATTACACACTATATACACACACTATATACACACACGGTCTATACATTACACACTATATACACATTACACACTATATACACACACGGTCTATACATTACACACTATATACATTACATTACACACTATATACACACGGTCTATACATTACACACTATATACACACGGTCTATACATTACACACTATATACACACACGGTCTATACATTATACACTATATACACACGGTCTATACATTATACACTATATACATTACACACTATATACATTACACACTATATACACACGGTCTATACATTACACACTATATACATTATACACTATATATACACACGGTCTATACATTACACACTATATATACACACGGTCTATACATTACACACTATATACACACACGGTCTATACATTACACACTATATACATTATACACTATATACACACGGTCTATACATTACACACTATATACATTATACACTATATATACACACGGTCTATACATTACACACTATATATACACACGGTCTATACATTATACACTATATACATTACACACTATATACATTACACACTATATACACACGGTCTATACATTACACACTATATACATTATACACTATATATACACACGGTCTATACATTACACACTATATACACACACGGTCTATACATTATACACTATATACATTACACACACGGTCTATACATTACACACTATATACACACACGGTCTAAACATTACACACTATATACATTACATTACACACTATATACACACACGGTCTATACATTACACACAATATACACACACGGTCTATACATTACACACAATATACACACACGGTCTATACATTACACACAATATACACACACGGTCTATACATTACACACTATATACATTATACACATTACACACAATATACACACACGGTCTATACATTACACACTATATACATTACACACTATATACACACGGTCTATACATTACACACTATATACACACACGGTCTATACATTATACACTATATACATTACACACAATATACACACACGGTCTATACATTACACACTATATACACACACGGTCTATACATTACACACTATATACACATTACACACTATATACACACACGGTCTATACATTACACACTATATACACACACGGTCTATACATTACACACTATATACACATTACACACTATATACACACACGGTCTATACATTACACACTATATACACACACTATATACACACACGGTCTATACATTACACACTATATACACATTACACACTATATACACACACGGTCTATACATTACACACTATATACATTACATTACACACTATATACACACGGTCTATACATTACACACTATATACACACGGTCTATACATTACACACTATATACACACACGGTCTATACATTATACACTATATACACACGGTCTATACATTATACACTATATACATTACACACTATATACATTACACACTATATACACACGGTCTATACATTACACACTATATACATTATACACTATATATACACACGGTCTATACATTACACACTATATATACACACGGTCTATACATTACACACTATATACACACGGTCTATACATTACACACTATATACACACACGGTCTATACATTATACACTATATACATTACACACTATATACACACACACGGTCTATACATTACACACTATATACATTACATTACACACTATATACACACGGTCTATACATTACACACTATATACATTACACACTATATACACACGGTCTATACATTACACACTATATACACACGGTCTATCCATTACACACTATATACATTACACACTATATACACACGGTCTATACATTACACACTATATACATTACACACTATATACACACGGTCTATACATTACACACTATATACACACGGTCTATCCATTACACACTATATACATTATACACTATATACACCGTCTATCCATTACACCCTATATACATTATACACTATATATACATTACACACTATATATACACCGTCTATCCATTACACCCTATATATACACATTATACATTATACACTATATATACATTATACACTATATATACACCGTCTATCCATTACACACTATATACATTATACACTATATATACACATTATACACTATATATACATTATACACTATATATACACCGTCTATCCATTACACCCTATATACATTATACACTATATATACACATTATACACTATATATACATTATACACTATATATACACCGTCTATCCATTACACCCTATATACACACATTATACACTATATATACATTATACACTATATATACACCGTCTATCCATTACACCCTATATACATTATACACTATATATACATTATACACTATATATACACCGTCTATCCATTACACCCTATATACATTATACACTATATATACATTATACACTATATATACACCGTCTATCCATTACACCCTATATACATTATACACTATATATACATTATACACTATATATACACCGTCTATCCATTACACCCTATATACATTATACACTATATATACACATTATACACTATATATACATTATACACTATATATACACCGTCTATCCATTACACCCTATATACACATTATACACTATATATACATTATACACTATATATACACCGTCTATCCATTACACCCTATATACATTATACACTATATACACATTATACACTATATATACACCGTCTATCCATTACACACTATATACACACGGTCTAAACATTACACACTATATACACACGGTCTATACATTACACACTATATATACATTACACACTATATACATTATTCTATATATTTACACTGTATATACTTTCTATACACAACTCACAGCTTCCTCTTCCTCCGTCACAGGCCGCGGCCCCTCCCTCGGATACCATGTCATCCAATGAGAAGACTCTCTCAGGTAGCCACACCCACCACTTATGCTGCTCAGGGCTTAGGCTCCGCCCATTATTTAGACATTTTTCCCGCCCATTCCACCAGTCCCACCTCTTTAGTGTCAGTCTTTTCGGTGACTGCGCATGCGTTTGCTGTTAATCTCTCTTCCGGACTTTGTTAGATACTTGTCGGCCATGTCTCTGGAGACCAATCTGCTGTTTGTAAATATGGAATCAACGCCAAGATGGCGCCTGCAGCAGAGACATTATTGTGTTGGTAGAGAGGAAGCTCTAGGCGATACTAGTGCGCTGGTTTTTTCTTACACCGTCCGGTAATTGAGACACAGAAGAAGGCTGACAGGAGAGACAGCCGAGAGAGTGAGAGAGCTGTGAGGTAAGAGACTGTACAGGAAGAGACCTCTGGGGTAAGAGACTGTACAGAAAGAGACCTGTGAGGAAAGAGACTGTACAGGAAGAGACCTGTGAGGTAAGAGACTGTACAGGAAGGGACCTGTGAGGTAAGAGACTGTACAGGAAGAGACCTGTGAGGTAAGAGACTGTACAGGAAGGGACCTGTGAGGTAAGAGACTGTACAGGAAGAGACCTGTGAGGTAAGAGACTGTACAGGAAGAGACCTGTGAGGTAAGAGACTGTACAGGAAGAGACCTGTGAGGTAAGAGACTGTACAGGAAGAGACCTGTGAGGTAAGAGACTGTACAGGAAGAGACCTGTGAGGTAAGAGACTGTACAGGAAGGACCTGTGAGGTAAGAGACTGTACAGGAAGAGACCTTGGGGTAAGAGACTGTACAGAAGAGACTCTGGGGTAGGAGACTGTACAGGAAGAGACCTGTGAGGTAAGAGACTGTACAGGAAGAGACCTGTGAGGTAAGAGACTGTACAGGAAGAGACCTGTGAGGTAAGAGACTGTACAGAAAGAGACCTGTGAGGTAAGAGACTGTACAGGAAGGACCTGTGAGGTAAGAGACTGTACAGAAGAGACCTGTGAGGTAAGAGACTGTACAGGAAGAGACCTGTGAGGTAAGAGACTGTACAGAAAGAGACCTGTGAGGTAAGAGACTGTACAGGAAGGGACCTGTGAGGTAAGAGACTGTACAGGAAGAGACCTGTGAGGTAAGAGACTGTACGGAAGGGACCTGTGAGGTAAGAGACTGTACAGGAAGAGACCTGTGAGGTAAGAGACTGTACAGGAAGAGACCTGTGAGGTAAGAGACTGTACAGGAAGAGACCTGTGAGGTAAGAGACTGTACAGGAAGAGACCTGTGAGGTAAGAGACTGTACAGGAAGAGACCTGTGAGGTAAGAGACTGTACAGAAAGAGACCTCTGGGGTAGGAGACTGTACAGGAAGAGACCTGTGAGGTAATAGACTGTACAGGAAGAGACCTGTGAGGCAAGAGACTGTACAGGAAGAGACCTGTGAGGTAAGAGACTGCACGGAAGAGACCTGTGAGGCAAGAGACTGCACGGGAAGAGACATGTGAGGTAAGAGACTGTACGGGAAGAGACCTGTGAGGTAAGAGACTGCACGGGAAGAGACCTGTGAGGTAAGAGACTGCACGGGAAGGGACCTGTGAGGCAAGAGACTGCACGGGAAGGGGACCTGTGAGGCAAGAGACTGCACGGGAAGGGACCTGTGAGGCAAGAGACTGCACGGGAAGGGACCTGTGAGGCAAGAGACTGCACAGGAAGGGACCTGTGAGGCAAGAGACTGCACAGGAAGAGACCTGTGAGGCAAGAGACTGCACAGGAAGAGACCTGTGAGGCAAGAGACTGCACAGGAAGAGACCTGTGAGGCAAGAGACTGCACAGGAAGGGACCTGTGAGGCAAGAGACTGCACAGGAAGGGACCTGTGAGGCAAGAGACTGCACAGGAAGGGACCTGTGAGGCAAGAGACTGCACAGGAAGGGACCTGTGAGGCAAGAGACTGCACAGGAAGGGACCTGTGAGGCAAGAGACTGCACAGGAAGAGACCTGTGAGGTAAGAGACTGCACAGGAAGAGACCTGTGAGGTAAGAGACTGCACAGGAAGAGACCTGTGAGGTAAGAGACTGTACAGGAAGAGACCTGTGAGGTAAGAGACTGTACAGGAAGAGACCTGTGAGGTAAGAGACTGTACAGGAAGAGACCTGTGAGGTAAGAGACTGTACAGGAAGAGACCTGTGAGGCAAGAGACTGCACAGGAAGGGACCTGTGAGGCAAGAGACTGCACAGGAAGGGACCTGTGAGGCAAGAGACTGCACGGGAAGGGACCTGTGAGGTAAGAGACTGTACGGGGAAGAGACCTGTGAGGCAAGAGACTGCACAGGAAGAGACCTGTGAGGTAAGAGACTGTACGGGAAGAGACCTGTGAGGTAAGAGACTGTACGGGAAGAGACCTGTGAGGTAAGAGACTGTACGGGAAGAGACCTGTGAGGTAAGAGACTGCACGGGAAGGGACCTGTGAGGCAAGAGACTGCACGGGAAGGGACCTGTGAGGCAAGAGACTGCACAGGAAGGGACCTGTGAGGCAAGAGACTGCACAGGAAGGGGACCTGTGAGGCAAGAGACTGCACAGGAAGGGACCTGTGAGGCAAGAGACTGCACAGGAAGGGACCTGTGAGGCAAGAGACTGTACAGGGAAGAGACCTGTGAGGTAAGAGACATACTGGAGAGAATGAGACCTCTGAGCTAAAGAGACAGACTGAGAGATATTCAGAGCTAGGTACTCAATGATCTAGTACCAGGAGAGAGAGAGTCTGGAAAGAAGAGACATTTGACATTGATCCATGAGAGTCCGTTTAGAAAGGATTATTCCCCTTAGATAAAGAGGTAGAGAAAGGAGAGGACTGACCGAAGAGACAGTCACCAGAGAATGGAGCAATATATAGGTGGATAGACAGGACTAGAGATAATGACCACACAATAAAGAGACACAGGATGCTAAAGAGACAGACTCTGCTCACTGACATATAGAGAATTGTCATTTACTGAGAGCGCTCATGACGAGGAATTTTGACGTATACGTTTATAAGATAAGTACAATGGTTACACTAATAGACTGCTGACACAGTTAGAGACCGTTGTGAATAGATGAAATAAACATAAATGCATCGTCTTCTACAGCGCTAAAGGATCCTCCAGACTGCCAGCAAGAGACATCTGTGCTTTGTGAAGGAGACTGCAGCCATCCTGAGACATGAAGCGAACAGGGCACCTCCTATATGTCTTCTGCACACTTCTCTCTGTCACATGAGACAGCACAGCAACCTGAAGGTGTCTCTTAGAAGACATCACATGTGCCAAAGACCGCGTCCATCATATGTGCCAAAAAGTAAGCGTAAAAGCATAATGTTCGATTGTATCTCATGAGAGCCAACAATTCTACAAACTCTGTGTAGAGACCTGAGAGACAGACGTGGGAGAGATCAGTAACAACCAACAGATCAGAGTTTAATAAATCAGAGAAGAACAGAGACCACGTAACCGCAGAGCAAGACTGAGAGACAGACGTGGGAGAGATCAGTAACAACCAACAGATCAGAGTTTAATAAATCAGAGAAGAACAGAGACCACGTGACCGCAGAGCAAGACTGAGAGACATCAGGAAGGGATCAGTAACAACCAACAGATCAGAGTCTAAGAAATCAGAGAAGAACAGAGACCACGTGACCGCAGAGCAAGACTGAGAGACAGACGTGGGAGACCAGGAAAATAAAGAGACAGAAGAGTAAGAGCGGGGGTAAGAAGAGATAATAGAGAAGAGACAAAAGAGGAAGAGCGGGGGTAAGAAGAGACAATAGAGAAGAGACGGATGAGGAGGAGCGGGGGAAAGAAGAGATAATGGAGAAAAGACAGAAGAGTGAGAGTGGGGGTAAGAAGAGATAATGGAGAAGAGACAGAAGCTTGAGAGCGGGGGTAAGAAGAGATAATAGAGAAGAGACGGAAGAGAGCGGGGGTAAGAAGAGATAATAGAGAAGAGACAGCTGTCAGAGTGGGGGTAAGAAGAGATAATAGAGAAGAGACGGAAGAGTGAGAGCGGGGGTAAGAAGAGATAATAGAGAAGAGACGGAAGAGTGAGAGCGGGGGTAAGAAGAGATAATAGAGAAGAGACGGAAGAGTGAGAGCGGGGGTAAGAAGAGATAATAGAGAAGAGACAGAGGAGTGAGAGCGGGGGTAAGAAGAGATAATAGAGAAGAGACAGAGGAGTGAGAGTCGGGGGTAAGAAGAGATAATAGAGAAAAGACAGAGGAGTGAGAGCCGGGGGTAAGAAGAGATAATAGAGAAGAGACAGAGGCGTGAGAGCGGGGGTAAGAAGAGATAATAGAGAAGAGACAGAAGAGTGAGAGCGGGGGTAAGAAGAGATAATAGAGAAGAGACAGAGGAGTGAGAGCGAGGGTAAGAAGAGAGAAGAGTGAGAGCGGGGGTAAGAAGAGATAATAGAGAAGAGACGGAAGAGTGAGAGCGGGGTAAGAAGAGAGAAGAGTGAGAGCGAGGGTAAGAAGACATAATAGAGAAGAGACAGAAGAGTGAGAGCGGGGGTAAGAAGAGATAATAGAGAAGAGACAGAAGAGTGAGAGCGGGGGTAAGAAGAGATAATAGAGAAGAGACAGAGGAGTGAGAGCGAGGGTAAGAAGAGATAATAGAGAAGAGACAGAGGAGTGAGAGCGGGGGTAAGAAGAGATAAGAGAAGAGAGAAGAGTGAGAGCGGGGGTAAGAAGAGATAATAGAGAAGAGACAGAGGAGTGAGAGCGGGGTAAGAAGAGAACAGAGTGAGAGCGGGGGTAAGAAGAGATAATAGAGAAGAGACGGAAGAGTGAGAGCGGGGGTAAGAAGAGATAATGGAGAAGAGACAGAAGCGTGAGAGCGGGGGTAAGAAGAGATAATGGAGAAGAGACAGAAGCGTGAGAGCGGGGGTAAGAAGAGATAATGGAGAAGAGACAGAAGCGTGAGAGCGGAGTAAGAAGAGAGAAGAGTGAGAGCGGGGGTAAGAAGAGATAATAGAGAAGAGACGGAAGAGTGAGAGCGGGGTAAGAAGAGAGAAGAGTGAGAGCGAGGGTAAGAAGACATAATAGAGAAGAGACAGAAAAGTGAGAGCGGGGGTAAGAAGAGATAATAGAGAAGAGACAGAGGAGTGAGAGCGAGGGTAAGAAGAGATAATAGAGAAGAGACAGAAGAGTGAGAGCGGGGGTAAGAAGTGAGAGTAGAGAAGAGACAGAGGAGTGAGAGCGGGGGTAAGAAGAGATAAGAGAGAAGAGTGAGAGCGGGGGTAAGAAGAGATAATAGAGAAGAGACAGAGGAGTGAGAGCGGGGTAAGAAGAGAACAGAGTGAGAGCGGGGGTAAGAAGAGACAATAGAGAAGAGACGGAAGAAGGAGAGCGGGGGAAAGAAGAGATAATGGAGAAAAGACAGAAGAGTGAGAGTGGGGGTAAGAAGAGATAATGGAGAAGAGACAGAAGCTTGAGAGCGGGGGTAAGAAGAGATAATGGAGAAGAGACAGAAGCGTGAGAGCGGGGGTAAGAAGAGAATGGAGAAGAGACAGAAGCGTGAGAGCGGGGGTAAGAAGAGATAATGGAGAAGAGACGGAAGAGACCTGGGGTAAGCAGAGATAATAGAGAAGAGACAGCTGTCAGAGTGGGGGTAAGAAGAGATAATAGAGAAGTGACGGAAGAGTGAGAGCGGGGGTAAGAAGAGATAATAGAGAAGAGACGGAAGAGTGAGAGCGGGGGTAAGAAGAGATAATAGAGAAGAGACGGAAGAGTGAGAGCGGGGGTAAGAAGAGATAATAGAGAAGAGACAGAGGAGTGAGAGTCGGGGGTAAGAAGAGATAATAGAGAAGAGACAGAGGAGTGAGAGCTGGGGGTAAGAAGAGATAATAGAGAAAAGACAGAAGAGTGAGAGCGGGGGTAAGAAGAGATAATAGAGAAGAGACAGAGGAGTGAGAGTGGGGTAAGAAGAGAGAAGAGTGAGAGCGGGGGTAAGAAGAGATAATAGAGAAGAGACGGAAGAGTGAGAGCGGGGTAAGAAGAGAGAAGAGTGAGAGCGAGGGTAAGAAGACATAATAGAGAAGAGACAGAAGAGTGAGAGCGGGGGTAAGAAGAGATAATAGAGAAGAGACAGAGGAGTGAGAGCGGGGGTAAGAAGAGATAATAGAGAAGAGACAGAGGAGTGAGAGCGAGGGTAAGAAGAGATAATAGAGAAGAGACAGAGGAGTGAGAGCGAGGGTAAGAAGAGATAATAGAGAAGAGACAGAAGAGTGAGAGCGGGGGTAAGAAGTGAGAGTAGAGAAGAGACAGAGGAGTGAGAGCGGGGGTAAGAAGAGATAATAGAGAAGAGTGAGAGCGGGGGTAAGAAGAGATAATAGAGAAGAGACAGAGGAGTGAGAGCGGGGTAAGAAGAGAACAGAGTGAGAGCGGGGGTAAGAAGAGATAATAGAGAAGAGACGGAAGAGTGAGAGCGGGGGTAAGAAGAGATAATGGAGAAGAGACAGAAGCGTGAGAGCGGGGGTAAGAAGAGATAATGGAGAAGAGACAGAAGCGTGAGAGCGGGGGTAAGAAGAGATAATGGAGAAGAGACAGAAGCGTGAGAGCGGAGTAAGAAGAGAGAAGAGTGAGAGCGGGGGTAAGAAGAGATAATAGAGAAGAGACAGAAGAGTGAGAGCGGAGTAAGAAGAGAGAAGAGTGAGAGCGGGGGTAAGAAGAGATAATAGAGAAGAGACAGAAGCGTGAGAGCGGAGTAAGAAGAGAGAAGAGTGAGAGCGGGGGTAAGAAGTGAGAGTAGAGAAGAGACAGAGGAGTGAGAGCAGGATAAGAAGAGATAATAGAGAAGAGACAGAAAAATGAGAGTGGGGGTAAGAAGTGAGAGTAGAGAAGAGACAGGAGTGAGAGCGGGGGTAAGAAGAGATAATAGAGAAGAGACAGAGGAGTGAGAGCGGGGGTAAGAAGAGATAATAGAGAAGAGACGGAAGAATGAGAGCGGGGGTAAGAAGAGATAATAGAGAAGAGACAGAAGAGTGAGAGCGGGGGTAAGAAGTGAGAGTAGAGAAGAGACAGAGGAGTGAGAGCAGGATAAGAAGAGATAATAGAGAAGAGACAGAAAAATGAGAGTGGGGGTAAGAAGTGAGAGTAGAGAAGAGACAGGAGTGAGAGCGGGGGTAAGAAGAGATAATAGAGAAGAGACAGAGGAGTGAGAGCGGGGGTAAGAAGAGATAATAGAGAAGAGACGGAAGAATGAGAGCGGGGGTAAGAAGAGATAAGGAGGAGTATTATAATAGTATTATATAGGAGCAGTATTTTAGTAGTTACAGTGGGGATGAAAAGTTTGGGCCCCCAGGTAATAATTTGTATTAATGTCATAAAGAAGCCAAGGAAAGATGGAAAAATCTCCAAAAGGCATCAGATTACAGATTAGACATTCTTATAATATATCAACAAAAGTTACATTTTATTTCCCTCATTTACACTTTCAAAATAACAGAAAACAAAAAAATGGTGTCTGCAGAAGTTTGTGCCCCCTGCAGAATTTATAGCATGCACTGCCCCCTTTATACAGCTGAGACCTGTCAGTGTCATGGATTGTTCTCAATCATCATCTGGGAAGACCATGTGATGTCATCTCAAAGGTTATAAATGCCCAGACTCATCTGACCTTGCCCCAACAATCAGCACCACGGGTTCTTCTAAGCAGTTGTCTAGAAATCTGAAACTGAAAATAGTTGACGCTCACAAAGCTGGAGAAGGCTATAAGAAGATAGAAAACGTTTTCAGATGTCAATATCCTCTGTTCGGAATGTAATTAAGAAATGGCAGTCATCAGGAACAGTGGAAGTTAAAGCAAGATCTGGAAGACCAAGAAAATTATAAGACAGAACAGCTCGCAGGATTGTGAGAAAAACAATTCAAAACCCACATTTGACTGCACAATCCCTCCAGAAAGATCTGCAGACACTGGAGTTGTGGTACACTATTCTACTATAAAGAGATACTTGTACAAATATGGTCTTCAAGTAAATTCCGGGTCTGGGCCTCCTTGCCGCTATCTGTGGCGGGACGTTTTAATCTGGTCAAAATGGTGATCCTCCCCAAGTGTCTCTATGTCCTTGAACATGCATGCGCTCCTGTACCAACCTCCTTTTTAAACAACTACATGCTATGTTTCCTTCCTTTTGTGTGGGGTGGGAATAGGTCTAAGCTTAGATTGTCTGTTGTCAGGATTCGGCAGGCTGGATGTGGATCCTCTGTGTCAGAGAGGGATTGGCGTGGACCATGTCGGTGGACCGGTTCTAAGTTGCTACTGGTTTTCACCAGAGCCCGCCGCAAAGCGGGATGGACTTGCAGCGGCGGTAGCAACCAGGTTGTATCCACCGGCAACGGCTCAACCTCGCTGACTGCTGAGATAGGCGCGGTACAAGGGATTAGACAAGAGCAGGGTCGGACGTAGCAGAAGGTCAGGGCAGGCAGCAAGGATCGTAGTCAGGGGCAACGGCAAGAGGTCTGGAACACAGGCTAGGAACACACAAGGAAACGCTTTCACTGGCACAATGGCAACAAGATCCGGCAAGGAAGTGCAGGGGAAGTGAGGTAATATAGGGAAGTGCACAGGTGAAGACACTAATTAAAACCCATGCGCCAATCAGTGGCGCACCGGCCCTTTAAATCGCAAAGACCCGGCGCGCGCGCCCTAGGGAGCGGGGCCGCGCACGCCGGGGCAGCACAGACGGGGAGCGAGTCTGGTAAGCGGGTCAGGATGCGCACCGCGAGCGGGCGCGTCCCGCATCGCGAATCGCATCCCGGCTAGGGACATTATCGCAGCGCACCCGGTCAGCGGGTATGACCGGGGCGCTGCGAACAGGAGAACGCTGTGAGCGCTCCGGGGAGGAGCGGGGACCCGGAGCGCTCGGCGTAACATCTCTCCTGCAGCGCTCCAATTCTGAAGGGGGTATGTCACTGCCCGACATGCATTTATATTATCTAGCTGGTCAATAGGCATTGGGTATCCCTATCCTTCCCTTGGTTTGTTTTACACGGTATGTGCCTTCCTTATGTTTTGCACTTTATGATGCCACCTGACGTGCCGGTCAGGACTGTACTACCAATTTGTGTGACTCTGCCTGACCGTTGTATTTCTCTACTGCACATGCTTTGTAATAAAGGCAGTTAAAAAAAATAAAAAATAAATATATATATATATGGTTTTCATGGAAGAGACATCAGAAGAAAACCTCTTCTACGTCCTCACCACAAAAATCTGCGTTTGAACTTTGCAAATGAACATATAGACAAGCCTGATGCATTTTGGAAACAAGTTCCGTGGACCAATAAGGTTAAAATTGAACTTTTTGGCCGGAATGAGCAAAGGTACGATTGGAGAAGAAGGGAAACAGAATTTAATGAAAAGAACCTCTGTCCAACTGTTAAGCATGGGGGTGGATCAATCATGCTTTGGGGTTGTATTGCAGCCAGTAGCACAGGGAACATCTCACGAGTAGAAGGAAAAATAGATTCAATAAAATTTCAGCAAATTTTGGATGCTACCTTGATGCCATCTGTGAAAAAGCTGAAGTTAAAGAGAGGATGGCTTCTACAAATGGATAATGATTCTAAACACACCTCGAAATCCACAGGGGATTACATCAAGAGGCGTAAACTGAAGGTTTTACCATGGCCTTCACAATCTCCTGACCTCAACATAATTGAAAATCTATGGATAGACCTTAAAAGAGCAGTGCGTGACAGATAGCCCAGAAATCTCAAAGAACTGGAAGACTTTTGTAAGGAAGAATGGGCAAAGATACCTCAAGCAAGAACTGAAAGACTCTTGGCTGGCTACAAAAAGCGTTTACAAGCTGTGATACTTACCAAAGGGGGCAGTAAAGTAAGGGGGCCCAAACTTTTCATCCCCACTGTATATTCTTGTATATAGGAGCAGTATTATAGTAGTTATATTCTTGTATATAGAGGCAGTATTATAGTAGGTATATTCTTGTATATAGGAGCAGTATTATAGTAGTTATATTCTTGTATATAGGAGCAGTATTATAGTAGATATATTCTTGTATATAGGAGCAGTATTATAGTAGTTATATTCTTGTATATAGGAGCAGTATTATAGTAGTTATATTCTTGTATATAGGAGGCAGTATTATAGTAGTTATATTCTTGTATATAGGAGCAATATTATAGTAGTTATATTCTTGTATATAGGAGCAGTATTATAGTAGTTATATTCTTGTATATAGGAGGAGTATTATAGTAGTTATATTCTTGTATATAGGAGCAGTATTATAGTAGTTATATTCTTGTATATAGGAGCAGTATTATAGAAGTTATATTCTTGTATATAGGAGGCAGTATTATAGTAGTTATATTCTTGTATATAGGAGGCAGTATTATAGTAGTTATATTCTTGTATATAGGAGCAGTATTATAGTAGTTATATTCTTGTATATTGGAGACAGTATTATAGTAGTTATATTCTTGTATATAGGAGCAGTATTATAGTAGTTATATTCTTATATATAGGAGGCAGTATTATAGTAGTTATATTCTTGTATATAGGAGCAGTATTATAGTAGTTATATTCTTGTATATAGGAACAGTATTATAGTAGTTATATTCTTGTATATAGGAGCAGTATTATAGTAGGTATATTCTTGTATATAGGAGCAGTATTATAGTAGGTATATTCTTGTATATAGGAGCAGTATTATAGTAGTTATATTCTTGTATATAGGAGCAGTATTATAGTAGGTATATTCTTGTATATAGGAGCAGTATTATAGTAGGTATAGTCTTGTATATAGGAGCAGTATTATAGTAGGTATATTCTTGTATATAGGGTCAGTATTATAGTAGTTATATTTTTGTATATAGGAGCAGTATTATAGTAGTTATATTCTTGTATATAGGAGCAGTATTATAGTAGTTATATTCTTGTATATAGGAGGCAGTATTATAGTAGTTATATTCTTGTATATAGGAGGCAGTATTATAGTAGTTATATTCTTGTATATAGGAGCAGTATTATAGTAGTTATATTCTTGTATATAGGAGCAGTATTATAGTAGTTATATTCTTGTATATAGGAGCAGTATTACAGTAGTTATATTCTTGTATATAGGAGCAGTATTACAGTAGTTATATTCTTGTATATAGGAGCAGTATTATAGTAGTTATATTCTTGTATATAGGACCAGTATTATAGTAGTTATATTCTTGTATATAGGACCAGTATTATAGTAGTCATATTCTTGTATATAGGAGCAGTATTATAGTAGTTATATTCTTGTATATAGGAGCAGTATTATAGTAGTTATATTATTGTATATACGAGCAGTATTATAGTAGTTATATTATTGTATATAGGAGCAGTATTATAGTAGTTATATTCTTGTATATAGGAGCAGTATTATAGTAGTTATATTCTTGTATATAGAGGCAGTATTATAGTAGGTATATTCTTGTATATAGGAGCAGTATTATAGTAGTTATATTCTTGTATATAGGAGCAGTATTATAGTAGTTATATTCTTGTATATAGGAGCAATATTATAGTAGTTATATTCTTGTATATAGGAGCAGTATTATAGTAGTTATATTCTTGTATATAGGAGCAGTATTATAGTAGTTATATTCTTGTATATAGGAACAGTATTATAGTAGTTATATTCTTGTATATAGGAGCAGTATTATAGTAGGTATATTCTTGTATATAGGAGCAGTATTATAGTAGGTATATTCTTGTATATAGGAGCAGTATTATAGTAGTTATATTCTTGTATATAGGAGCAGTATTATAGTAGGTATATTCTTGTATATAGGAGCAGTATTATAGTAGGTATAGTCTTGTATATAGGAGCAGTATTATAGTAGGTATATTCTTGTATATAGGGTCAGTATTATAGTAGTTATATTTTTGTATATAGGAGCAGTATTATAGTAGTTATATTCTTGTATATAGGAGCAGTATTATAGTAGTTATATTCTTGTATATAGGAGGCAGTATTATAGTAGTTATATTCTTGTATATAGGAGGCAGTATTATAGTAGTTATATTCTTGTATATAGGAGCAGTATTATAGTAGTTATATTCTTGTATATAGGAGCAGTATTATAGTAGTTATATTCTTGTATATAGGAGCAGTATTACAGTAGTTATATTCTTGTATATAGGAGCAGTATTACAGTAGTTATATTCTTGTATATAGGAGCAGTATTATAGTAGTTATATTCTTGTATATAGGACCAGTATTATAGTAGTTATATTCTTGTATATAGGACCAGTATTATAGTAGTCATATTCTTGTATATAGGAGCAGTATTATAGTAGTTATATTCTTGTATATAGGAGCAGTATTATAGTAGTTATATTATTGTATATACGAGCAGTATTATAGTAGTTATATTATTGTATATAGGAGCAGTATTATAGTAGTTATATTCTTGTATATAGGAGGCAATTTTTATTGTGAAAACAAACATAAAAATACAAAAAAGAATATATTCTTACAATACAAAACAAAAATAACAAGCATTGTACACACAATGACTACTCAACTAGAGTGTATATATAGAGTCATAATAAACTTAAAAAGTCCACATTTGCTGGGAAAGAAGAAAAAACAACAACATCACATCATCTGTGTTAAACCAAAGAGACATTCCTCCATAATTTCCCATTATTTTGGTTTCTCCTCATTTCTAATGATTTTACCCACTGGAGCTCGGACATGATCTGTCTTACTGCTGTGATGTGGTGGAATGGCTCATTGTGTATGGACACTCTAGTTCTCATGTGCCAATGGTAATATTTAGTGATAGTAATTATTATGTACATAGTCCCCCTGTCTACAGTCCTGTTACTGGATGGTACAGCATAGATGATGTCAGGATACGTCAGGTTCTGCAGTAATGGGATGTTCAGCTTACTGGACACTTCTTCCCATATCCTCCTCCCGGCCCTGCAGTCAGATATGAAATGCTCCATCGTCTCCTCCTGCTGACAACCCAGAGGACAGTTCCTATCTGAGACACTTAGATATTTTAGATTACCCCTGACAAAGAGCCTCCCATGGAGTGACAGCCAAGCAATGTCAAATAACTTTGCGGGAAGTCGTTTCCCATTGAGGAACCTAAGACTTTCTTGTAAAGTGCTGGTCACACAATCCCTCAAGGCAAGCGGAGAACAGAAGAAAGCCCTACAGATCCTCACATATAGGTCCTTCCTTGGCTTACTCTCTATATAAGACTTCTCAATGCGCCATCTCTTCAGACATCTAAGCCCGTATTCCAGGTACGGGGGGAGGTAGTCACGCGTCCATCTCCCCCTCTTGAGACTGCCGCCTCGCACCCAAGACTCTGCAAAAGGCAATATCCAGTCCCTGATACTATTCGCCCAAAGGGAGCTGTTGTTTGAGTCCAGGCAACCAAAATTTACTTTTAGAAACATGGAGTCAAAGAACACCCTTGGATTCAGCATATCCAACCCACCCTCTCTCCTCTGTAGGTAGGTGACCCCTCTTTTTATCAGGTTCAACCTGTTCCCCCAGAACATTTGGAAGAACAGGCTAAAGAGCCGAGCGGAGAAACATTCTGGCAAAGGAAACACAACAGAGACATACAAAAAGACGGGGACCAGGTAAGTCTTCAACATTTTAATCCTTTCTCTATAGGTCAGCCTCCAGTTCTTCCATCGCTGAACCTTTGCATTTCCGGCTTCCAACTTCTCTTCCCAATTTAGTTTGGCGTTATCGTCCCTCCCGAATTTAACCCCTAGGATTTTAATATAGGAGGAGGCTCTCACAAATTGGGGCAGATCAAAGTCTGGATCAGAATCAGATATCCAGAGAGCTTGACTCTTCTCAAGGTTGACCAGAGACCCTGAGGCCTCCGAGTAACTTCTGATGGCCGCAGACAACATCTCCACCTCACGAGGCTCAGATATCGCTATGGTCACATCATCCGCATAGGCAACAACACTCAGGGGCAGGCAGTGGGGGACCGGCACCCCCTGAAAACCACACTCCTGCAGTGACCTCAGAAACGGGTCTAAGGCGAATACATACAGCAGCGGACTCAGTGGGCAACCTTGTCTCACCCCCGCCTTAACCCTGAAGGTGTCACCCTGCCAACCATTGATCAGAGGAAAGCTCTCGGCCTCACAATACAAAGTCTTCAGCCAATCAATGAATTGTCCCGGAATACCGTACTTTGACAAAGTGGCCCATAGATACTCGTGATCTACTCTGTCAAAGGCTTTAGCCTGGTCAAGACTCACAACATATCTCCCACACCTCAGGGCTTTACATCTCTCAAACATCTCCCTTATGGAGATCACTGCCCCAGAGATGTTCCGCCCTTTTACTGTGCCATACTGACAGCCTGCCAACAGTGCCGGGGACAGACAAACTAACCTAGAAAACAGGATTTTTGCCAGAATCTTCCTGTCGACATTCAAGAGGGCAATTGGCCTCCAGTTCTTGATGTCACTCGGCTCTTTACCTTTAGACAGCAGAATCAGCGAGGACACTCTCATGGATGGAGGCATCAGGTGACTTTCTAGACAATTTGTGTAAACATCCACGAGAATTGGGGCCAAGAGGTCTCTGAATGTCTTATAGAATTCTGCTGTTATCCCATCTGGACCTGGTGCCTTCTTCAGATGTAACTTATCAATGGCCTCTTTGACCTCTGCCACCGTCAATTCTGCTGTCAAAGGAGAAAAGTCCAAATCATTAGTATCAGGGAGCGGAGTTGTCTCCAAGAATTGGGTCATCTTGTCTCTATCCAAAACCTTCCTCTGAAACAAGTCAGCATAGTACGATCTCACCACCCCCAGGATACCCTCCCGAGATTCCTGCAAAACACCCTGGGAGTCAGTGAGACCGGTGACAGATTTATTTGCCACCCGCTCCCGGCAATTCTCAAAGGGATCAGGAGACCCTAAGGACCCATAATCCCGTTCAAGAACCAGGGAGGTATACCTGCTGTACTGATACTGCCTTATCTCAGATTTCAGCCGGTCTATCCTTTGTTGGTCCCCACCCGCCGAATATAGTGACTCCAATTCTTTGCGCAGCTTGAGATACTGGCCATACTTACTCTTCCCCTTTATAACTGACAGTCTCTTTAAGAGGGTTCTGATCTCATCCTTGACATCCTCCCACCAGGCGGCCATATCATCATAGAAGTCCACCCGCTCTAGCTGACCCTGTATAAGAGAGTGAACCTGTCTCTGCACAGAAGGATCCTCTAATAGGCTGGAATTCAGTCTCCACAACCCTCTACCTGTCTCAGGACACTGTGTGACACCCAAACAGAAATATAAGGCCAGATGGTCAGAATAAGGGACTACTTTCTCATCCTTCTCACCAATGGTCTCTGTAGGACTAACCAGAGCTAAATCTATACGACTACTTCTTCCACCACAAAAATAGGTAAACTTTGCCTTCCGACCACCCTGCACAAACACATCTGACAACCCGGCCTGTAGAATGATGTTGTTTAAGACCTTGGAGTCTCGGGTTAGAGGTCTATTAGATGTTCTGTCACTAGATGTTCTGGAGGCATTAAAATCTCCAGCCAAGATGACAGGGACAGATGTAAAGAGATATGGCTTCACTTCATTATAAAGGTTAACCCTTTCAGTCACTGTCTGTGAACCATAGATATTAATAAGTCGGAGCCTTCTACCCCGAATAGTAACTTCTAGCATTAGGCACCTTCCCATCAATACCTCTGTCAGCCTATGTATAGTTACATCATTGGTGGTAAACAGGATAGAGACCCCGGCACTTGGTTCCACAGCCAGTGACCAAAAGGATGGACCAGACCGCAATTCACGCTCTGCTTCACGTAACAGTCCTAGAGTATTTAAACGTGTCTCCTGTAAGAAGAAGACATCGGCATCAATAGACTTTAGATGGTCATAAACCGCGTGTCTGGTCCTCCTCACTCTGACACTGTTCACATTACTGGAGAACACTTTTAGGGTAAAGTCGGCCATCATAACAAAGGAAAGCAGAAGAAGCAGAGATGTCACCCCCATCATCACAGATCTGAGTCTGAGCCCTCCTGCTGACCACCTGTTTCCATGTCCGATTCGGACAGACGTTTATCTCGTGGGGGTCTCCTTTTTGTGGGGGGATCACCCTCTTGGTCTTCATTAAATTCCTCTATCACTCTCTTTAGCTCCCTCTCCATCTCTTCCTCAACGTCTGACTCTGATAGGACACTGTACCTATTTGTGATGGACATGACACCTGACTCGGGGTCTACTTTCTTTTTGGAGGGTTTTTGGACAGTGGTCCATCCCTCCTCAGGCTTACGACTGGTTTTATCTTTTTTCCGTCTCTTCTGCGGATTTATTGATGCTGGGGCAGAAGAAGACATGGCCACAACCCTCTCAGTGACCTCCCTGTTCCCCTCAGTGGCTCCTGGCTGGGACTGGTCGGGCACTGTGTCACCAATATTGTCACCCATATTGTCACCCATATCGTCACCCCTAGTGTCACCCATGTTATGCTGAGGCTCGGGTTGTGTCACTGCTGACCCTGACACCAATGTTTCCTCCTCCAGGTCCTCTGCCCCCTCCAGCAGGTCCTCATCAGGGAAGTCCTTACAGATGTTATGCCAGGCGTCAGGACAGTCCCTGTGGGAGTGACCGGTCTTACCACAGAGGTTGCAGCGGATATTCTGGCAGGTGGCGCTGACATGGCCGATCTCCCCACATAAATTACACTTCACCAGGGTGCAGACACTCGCGATATGACCGGTCTTCCCACACTTGAAGCATTTTCTGGGCTGACCTGCATAGAAACAAACCCCTTTTTCCCGACCAATGAAAAATGAATTGGGCAGATGTTGGGTTATGTTATTAATCTGCCGTAACTTTACCAGGACCTTCCACCCGCCCGTCCATATGCCGTCCTCATCCCTGGTCTTAGTCAGGTCTGACATTAGGTCACAGTGTCTCTTTAACCACACAACAATATCCTGGGGGGGGACAGACTCGTTCCAGAATATAATGGTGACATTCGCTGTGTCTGGTCTGGAGATGGGGACAAAGCTGAACTTATTCCAGCCATCAGCATCTCTCACCCGGGTGACATGGGCCCAGAAGCGATCCAGGTCAGACATGAGTTTGAAGCTGACGTCATAGCCCTGCCTGTCAGGAAGGTTTATCACTGCCAGGATGTTAGATGGCAGGAAGCCCATTTGGTGGCACAGAAGTTCACGGACCACAAACCTCCTGTCAGGCAGCTCCTCCTTGGCCCCTCTATGTCTGAACCTGACCACGTTCCTCCTCTTGAAAGCCTGACCCGTGTAGTTTACATTGGACATGAATGGTGATCCACGACTCCAGGCATTACCAGAGGAGGCGCCACTACTTCTACCCTCCTGCTGTACTTGGGGGCGCTGTGGTGGCTGCTGACCAGCCGTACTAGGGGGGTCTGACACTTGTGTGACTAAAGGGGGGAAGTGTTGTCCATCAGACTGTACAGCCCCCTCCCCACCATCAACCTCTATACTCTGAGGGTCACAAGCCTCTGAAGGCTGAACTAATGGTGGACCTGACCCCAGAGATGACCCCAGATCCCACACAGACTGTGAAGCACCCCCCTCTGCAGACACATTATCAGATAAATCACATACAGTCATATCAGTGAAGTCACTGGCAGTATGATTCTGCACTACAGAGCCCAGCAAGCCCTGCAGAGCCATGTCCTGTGAACTCTCTGCTGCACTGCTGCCTTCAGGTAAGAGTCCACAGTCCTGTTGCTCTCTACTGCCCCCAGGGGCTTGTGGTGACTGCACTACTGTTACAGAGTTACCTTCAGGTATGTGTCCATAGTCCTGCTTCACCGTGCTGACTGCTGGGACTTGTGGTACCTCTGGAGGAGTCTCTGCAGGTCTCTGATGTTGCTGGACACTTTCTCCCGCTTGCCTGTACAAATTTCCTTTCTCAAAAGGGAAGCTGGCTGGTCTGAGGAGTGGTTTTGTACAGGACTGCTGGATGTCCTCTTGTCTTGCACAGGACTGCTGGGTGTCCCCTGGTGAAGCTGAAGACTTGGGTTCAGCAGTAGATGTAGATGACTTTGTTGCTGGTCTTTCCTTATATCCCTCAAATCTTTACTGATTCCTGAAGGTCTCAGCGACTGGTCCCATCCGCTCCAATACGTCCTCCATGTCCTGCACAGTGTCAGCGAGCTGCACAGCGAGGGAGCTCAGCTTCTTATCATGTACAGCCTGGTTATTGGGGTTTGCTGCCTTTAGCTTGTATATACAGTCTATCTGTTTCTGCAGCTGTAACTTTGTCTTTTTTAAAGTCTCAAGTCTCTTTACCAGAGCTGGGATCTGCTCGGCCAGACACAGTTCAGGCGCCCGCTGAGTATTGGGGGGCCGCGCTGGTGGGGTACTCACAGGACTCTGCTTCTGAGGTGGGATCTGTCTCGGTGCTGTGGTCACTGCTGCGGGGTCACAATCTCCAGACTGGGGACTGGGCCCCTGTTTTTTTCCAGTGACCGCACTTGTGGCCCCCTGAAGCCTTCCTGGTGTACTCCCTCTGGTCCCCTCTGGCGTGCTTGTAACTTTTGCGCTGCTCCCGCTCCCGTATCGTGTGCGGTCAGAACGTATCAGGACAGGCTGCTGCAGATTCTCCTGCATGGTCTGCTTCTCCAGGGATGTTCTCCTCTGTCTGACTGCAGGAGGGGTGGATTGTACCTGCAGCCATTACCTTACTTGATGAAGTGTCTTTCTTCACTTCCACAACTTTCTTCTCATCTGTGCTTCTTGCTGCACTGAGACTTCTGACATTCTGGACATTTCCATCTTCCAAATCAACTTTTGGATGTTCATTCAGGGTTTGAGGTGTCTGGGGATTAATTCCCAGAATAGGCCTTGAAGCCTGGGCCTTGCTTGGGGAGCTTCCCCGCCCAGGGTGGCCCCTCCCTGGGCTTTCTCCAGACATCAGGAGAGCTACACAGACACAACCTCTCAGCTAGGAGCAGTATTATAGTAGTTATATTCTTGTATATAGGAGGCAGTATTATAGTAGTTATATTCTTGTATATAGGAGCAGTATTATAGTAGTAATATTCTTGTATATAGGAGGCAGTATTATAGTAGTCATATTCTTGTATATAGGAGGCAGTATTATAGTAGTTATATTCTTGTATATAGGAGGCAGTATTATAGTAGTTATATTCTTGTATATAGGAGGCAGTATTATAGTAGTTATATTCTTGTATATAGGAGGCAGTATTATAGTAGTTATATTCTTGTATATAGGAGCAGTATTATAGTAGTAATATTCTTGTATATAGGAGGCAGTATTATAGTAGTCATATTCTTGTATATAGGAGGCAGTATTATAGTAGTTATATTCTTGTATATAGGAGGCAGTATTATAGTAGTTATATTCTTGTATATAGGAGGCAGTATTATAGTAGTTATATTCTTGTATATAGGAGGCAGTATTATAGTAGTTATATTCTTGTATATAGGAGGCAGTATTATAGTAGTTATATTCTTGTATATAGGAGGCAGTATTATAGTAGTCATATTCTTGTATATAGGAGCAGTATTATAGTAGTTATATTCTTGTATATAGGAGCAGTATTATAGTAGTTATATTCTTGTATATAGGAGCAGTATTACAGTAGTTATATTCTTGTATATAGGAGCAGTATTACAGTAGTTATATTCTTGTATATAGGAGGCAGTATTATAGTAGTTATATTCTTGTATATAGGAGCAGTATTATAGTAGTTATATTCTTGTATATAGGAGCAGTATTATAGTAGTTATAGTCTTGTATATAGGAGCAGTATTACAGTAGTTATATTCTTGTATATAGGGAGCAGTATTATAGAAGTTATATTCTTGTATATAGGAGGCAGTATTGTAGTAGTTATGAATTCGGGTAGAAAAACAGACATGGTCGCACATCTACAATCTTGTATAATGATCTGATTGCTTCTCAGGATAATATCAAAAGCGAACAGGTTGTTATTATACATTTTTGACCAAAAAGTACAAGCCCACTCGCCACGTCAAGGCCACCTATTTAGAGTGGGTCCCTAACGTCCCTAGCATAAAATGGCGCAGCACCGGGCGGCGACCACCACCGCCGCGACACCAATGCCCACAGGGGGGTACAACCCACCGGCAGAGCGGCCCCAATGCCACTCAAACCAGTCTATGGGCCGCACCCCCCCCCCCCCCCCGCAGACATGGCGCCACGGCAGCAACGGACACCGCACAGCACCACACCAGTGTGAACAAGGTATAATGGCTCACTTACCATACTCTCCCAGTCAGACTGGGAGGCTGCTAGGAAAGAAATGACCCATGTGTAGCTAACTACTACTTATATAGGGTTGGGCTGAGGGGGTGGGGAAGAGTGCAGCACATGTTCAAATGGGCCATTTCTTTCCTAGCTGCCTCCCAGTCTGACTGGGAGAGTATGGTAAGTGAGCTATTACATCCCTGTTCACACTGGTGTGGTGCTGTGCGGTGTCCGTTACTGCCGTGGCGCCGTGTCTGCGGGAGAGTGCGGCCCATAGACTGGTTTGAGTGGCATTGGGGCCGCTCTGCCAGTGGGTCGTTCCCCCCTGTGGGCATTGGTGTCGTGGCGGTGGTGGTCGCCGCCCGGTGCTGCAACATTTTATGCTAGGGACGTTAGGGACCCACTCTGGATAGGCGGCCTTGACGTGGCGAGTGGGCTTGTACTTTTTGATCAAAAATGTATAATAACAACCTGTTCGCTTTTGATATTATGCTGAGAAGCAATGAGATCATTATACAAGATTGTAGATGTGCGACCATGTCTGTTTTTCTACCCGAATTCACATTGTAGTAGTTATATTCTTGTATATAGGAGCAGTATTATAGTAGTTATATTCTTGTATATAGGAGGCAGTATTATGGTAGTTATATTCTTGTATATAGGATCAGTATTATAGTAGTTATATTCTTGTATATAGGAGCAGTATTATAGTAGTTATAGTCTTGTATATAGAGGCAGTATTATAGTAGTTATATTCTTGTATATAGGAGCAGTATTATAGTAGTTATATTCTTGTATATAGGAGCAGTATTATAGTAGTTATATTCTTGTATATAGGAGCAGTATTATAGTAGATATATTCTTGTATATAGGAGCAGTATTATAGTAGTTATATTCTTGTATATAGGAGCAGTATTATAGTAGTAATATTCTTGTATATAGGAGGCAGTATTATAGTAGTCATATTCTTGTATATAGGAGGCAGTATTATAGTAGTTATATTCTTGTATATAGGAGTAGTATTATAGTAGATATATTCTTGTATATAGGAGCAGTATTATAGTAGTTATATTCTTGTATATAGGAACAGTATTATAGTAGTTATATTCTTGTATATAGGAGCAGTATTATAGTAGTTATATTCTTGTATATAGAGGCAGTATTATAGTAAATATATTCTTGTATATAGGAGTAGTATTATAGTAGTTATATTCTTGTATATAGGATCAGTATTATAGTAGTTATATTCTTGTATATAGGAGCAGTATTATAGTAGTTATATTCTTGTATATAGGACCAGTATTATAGTAGTTATATTCTTGTATATAGGACCAGCATTATAGTAGTTATATTCTTGTATATAGGAGACAGTATTATAGTAGTTATATTCTTGTATATAGGAGCAGTATTATAGTAGTTATATTCTTGTATATAGGAGGAAGTATTATAGTAGTTATATTCTTGTATATAGGAGGCAGTATTATAGTAGTTATATTCTTGTATATAGGAGACAGCATTAAAAAAAAGACAGTATAAAAAATCCAAAAGTAGTAGAGAGAAGTCCACACTCACCCACTGTAGTTGCAGATAACACTTGTATTTAATATACGAACAACTGGATGCTGAGGGCAGGTACAGGACGTGGAGGGAGCAAAGGACAAGCGACCGGTTTCGCGTCCACGGGCGCTTTCTCGAGCTTGAATGTAGCCGTGGCACGAACTTCTCTCTACTACTTTTGGATTTTTGGTACTTTGGTTCTATATATTGACTGCACCCCCAGGTTTTGCTTAAACCTCAGTGTCATGTTGCCTTTTTTCTTTAGAACCTTTTACTCACGCAGTGCCACTTACCTCTTTTTTGTATGGACTTATAGTAATTATAGTATTGTACACTGGTTGGCAGTATAATTGTACCCATAGGTTGCAGTTTGGCTTGGAGCCATGTTTATATTTGTCACATCTTCTGTGTGATAATTTATGAATATGTGAATGATTATATCAGAATGCATGCCTACTTGTTGGCCCTGTCCTGTGTATGATTAATATACTTGGTATGTGTCAATTGTCTCTCCTATCTAATTTACAGAGAATCATTTGTCAGGTTGTGTTAATTGGAGATTGTTGTAAATGCCATTCTAAATGCAGCTAGTGAGCTGATGTAGAGGTTTGATTATAATACAGAGTGGCCTCCGTGTAAGGGTCCCATACATTGATGCTCATGTACAAAGCCTATTCACTGCTTAAAGAAGAACTCTGCTGAAATGTTTTTCTATCCATTGTGCCCTGGTTGCAAAAAGTAAAATAACAAACTTTAACTCCCCTATATCTGTCTTCTAGGCCTGGTCTTTTTTCTCATCCTTGAGCCCGACGCATCACACTGCTATCAGCTTCTGGCAAGGGATTTCCTGCCTCGGCCAGTCATACGCTGAGCGCAATGTCAGGTAAGAGGCCTGGGCAGCCCAGCACATCGCTGTGGCTGGCGATAGGCTGATCGCAGTGTGATGTGTCGGGCACCAGGATGCTGAAGAAGACCAGGCCCAGAAGACCGATATCGGCACACCGAGGGAGCTGCGGAAGGTGAGAGCCCGGGCAGAATGGATAGATAAAAAGTTTCAGCGGAGTTCACCTTAGGAGGTCTTCACGAACAATCAAGGCCCTTTGCTTCTATCATCCATTGGCCACTTATTCCCTATTATATAGAGAGATTTGCATCTGACAGTTCAAAATGACCTGATCAGCCAACCAATGAGTGTTTGTCAGCTGATCACTGGTCCTATTACACAAGGCTGATAATAGTCACGTCTAGTATTACACATTATTACCTTAGGCTATCCATCTTGGGCAGGGAGCTGGGTAACATGGGGTCATTTGAATGTCTTGACTGGTGAATTGTCAGTTGCGTGCAGTTGCGTAAGTGCAGCACAGTGAGAGCTTTATTGATCGTTCAGTCATTACAAGTCATAAATAAATTACAATCACACAAAGCATGACAGTACAATATACAGCAAAGGTTCCCTAAACTATACATCGCACAGCATGCTACTCTAACACTCCGCTCAATCCTGTAAGAGAAAAACACAAGAAATCGATAAAACTGAACAATACAAATTTTGATCAGGGGAGGGACGTAAGGCTATGGGGCGGGGGTGGGGGAGACTATTGGGGGTAGGGAGGGGGCGGATCACAGGACCAAACTAGTGGACGATAACTTCAGGGGGACATGGGGGAAGGAGAGGGGTCTTTACTCCTTCTTCATCGACGGGCGGGCTGTCCAAGATGGAATAGTCTCTCAGCAGGCTCGGGATGAACCTGCGGCAGTCCTGGACGGACATGTTCTCCCTGTTGATCACGAGGCGGTTCCTAGCAAGCCACACAGCATCCTTAAAATATTTTATAAGGCGCCAAGCCTCCTACATGGCCTCCACATTGTGGGTCCCAGGAAACAGACCGTAAAGCACCAAATGGTACGATAGGCAGTTCCCGGGTACAGAGTCTCTGAGTTCATGTTCCAGGACGTCCAACTGACCCTGCGCAAAGGGGCACTGCCAAAACACTTGCAAAGATGTTTCCTCCACGTAGGGGCACAGGGGGCAGTACCGGGTTCTACACAGTTCGTGGGCATGCATGAATGACCTAAGAAACAGTCCTTCCTTAATAGCCATCCACGACAAGTCCTTATGTCCATTGGTAATCCGCGCTGAAGCCACGTTGGCCCAAACACTCTTCAGTCCCTCCAGCTGGTGCTCCCTCACAAACCAGACAACATCCCCATAGAAACAGGGAATGTTCCAGTTGTAACGGATGGAGCTCTCCCACTTGTCCCAGCTGATCTCCCTGAGGAACTGCCTGCTGAGCCAGTCTTTTCCACAAGAGTCCGCTGCATGCTGACGCATGCAAAGGAAGCCCTCAGCAGAGTGGGGATATCGGGCACTCCCTTCCCACCCTTGGGGGGCTCCGCTTCACTCCATTTTGCCCCAGATGAAGCGAAACACTGTCTGGGTGATGGACTTGCAAACAGTGGCATGGGGAGGCCAGGCCTGTGCGGTGTACTGTAGCACAGGCAAAACTTCACTATGCAAGACCAGTGTTTTGCCCTCCATCGAGAGCTTTCTAGAGCTCCACAGTCCGATTTTAGAGTTCATTTTAGCCAGTCGGTCTTGTCAAGACTTAAAGGCTGCTCCTTCCTTCCCAAACCAGACTCCCAGGATTTGGATAAAGTCTGGTTTGACAGTGCCAGGTGCCATTCCCCAAAGAGCGTAGCCTCCGACTTCCTGCCGTTGACCTTTGCACCCGAAGCTTTGCAGAAGTTCTCGCAGGTCTGGACGAGTGCAGTCAACGAATGCCGATCAGCGCAGAAGACTGTCACGTTGTCCATGTAGAGCGAGCACTTGACCTTGTAGCGATCTGGCCCTGTTGCGGTGATCCCTCTGATCTCTCCATTCTGCCAGATAGACTCCGCAAAGAGCTCTATAACACAAACAAAAAGAGGTGAAAGAGGGCAACCTTGTCTGACCCCGGAAAGGAGGGGAAAGGGGTCAGTCTTACAGCCTTTCGCCAACTAAGAACAGATTTTTTAAATCGAAGAGCCGAGGAACGTGCTCTCGACTCACCCAGAGTGGAAGAAAAAGTGCAAACGTGTTACACAAAAAAAAAAAATGTGTTCAAAGGATGCGGTCTATCACAAGCCCTTCTCCTACAGGAGAGAGGCCCCCAATAAACCTTACCCTTCGCCTCTGAACCAAAAGATACCTGCGAGGTTCCAGGTTCAATGTCCCTTTTTGTCAAAGCTACTAACTCTCCCGACACCCGGTACGGTCGGTACCCTGCCCATGGAGGAGTACCTGGGTTTTCTGCAGGGAGGTACGGAACCGAATGGCCACACACACCTTCCCTAGACTGCCAGGAGGGACACCCAGAAGGGCTACCGCATCCTGACAATCTTTTGGACACATAACAAGCAAAAAGTGACAGTGACAAAGAGAAATAAGTGAATGTGCCAGGTATACTGCCCGGATATGTGGCTGGATCTATAAAAGTTTCTCTGATCCTAGCCAGAAGGCTGGGAATAAAGAGGTGAGTACCACAAGGTGAAGAGATCATGGTGCCAGTGCTTCAACTCAGTGAGCCAGTACACCCAGTGAGTTTCGGCACCTTGGAGTTACCACTCCCCGAGGCACTAAAGTACCTTGGCTCTAGACCCTCCCAGCCTCATGGCGAGACCCGGAAAGAACAGTTCATATCTGGGCAGCTGTCTAGCTTATTCCTAGAAACCAGCCCTGGAACGCCCTGGTACACCTGTCCCCTCCTTGTGGCACCCATCCCTACCAGTCCAATACTGGCGTTTCGCGCCACCGGCATGATCTGATAAGAACAGATACTACACTTGATCTTAGCCAAAGGGCCGTTTAACAACACTGGGGTTTATTTACTAAGAGTGGAGTGTAGGTTTCTTTGTGGGTTTTGATTTCCAACTGGTATTTTCTCAAGGTATTTACTAAGGTTTCTCTACATTTTGCACTTTTCCCTACGTTTTGCTTTTTTTACAACTGTTCTGATCTGTCGGATTTTCCACCGCTCAAATTCACCACATTTTCTGTGGAAACCATAGTAAATATGTTGGGATTTTTCAGAACTGTCGGGACCACGCCCACTTTATCCCATGGCCACGCCCCGTTCAGATTTTTCTTGTAAAATGGAGGGTTTTGGGTTTTTTTTTTGGTCGCAAATTGTGTCGCATGGGACGTGTGACACAATTTGGGCGCAAAACCCTACACAAAAGAGTAGGGATCACGTTAGTTAATAAACCCCACTGTGGTGCAAATATCCAAAATACATGACGTTAACAAAAGAGCAAAACATCTTCCCCAGACCCAGCTTGTGCAAAGCCCAACCCTTGAAAGCGTAGGAGACACGGTCAAATGCCTTCTCCTGATCCAGACTGACCAGGGTGGTGCGGGATCGATGGTCCTGGATGTAATAGACAGTGTCTCTCAGAAGGGCAAGGCTATTGACGATCCTGCGGCCAGGGATATGTTAGGGATACGTCTGGTCTGGATGGACGATCTGCCCAATGACAGATTTCAGCCTGTTGGCTAGCACCTTGGCGAGGATCTTGTAGTCCATGTTAAGCCAGTTTTTCAAGTCACATGTCCCTTCCACTTATACAAGATTGTGATCATCCCTTCCCTCAACGACGGAGGCATTCTGCCCCCCACCACCATCTCCTCGTACACCTCCACCAGGTCTGGTACAGCACAGGGAGAACTACAACCAATTTTCTTCACAGTGATTAGTCTAATCTGGAGGAGGAAGGGAAGTAATTTGACCCCTTGATATGGGGGTAATCTTTACATGCAGAGAAGGAGACACGGATAATCTATAGCTAAATAAAGAGGAGGAGTAACTGGTAATCTACACCTGCAGGAGGAGGAGACAATTAGGTAATCTATGTCTACATGAAGAGACGGAGACACGGGTAACCTACCCTACATCTATGGGAAGTGGAGGAGGAGACACGGAAGTAATCTACAACTTCAGGAAGAGAAGACACAAGGGTAATATATATCTACAGGGTTTGACACAGGTAATTTACATTAACAAGAAGAGGAGGAGACATGGTCGTAATCTACATCTATGGGAAGAAGCGTTTTTAACAGGAGTAATCTACATTTATAGGAAGAAGAGGAGACACAGGAATGATCTACATCTACAGAAAGAGGAGTAGACACGGGTGATCTAAATCTACAGGAAGAGGAGTAGACACAGGAAATCTACAAGAGGAGGAGACACGGTGGTAATCTACAGGAGGAGGAGACACAAGGTCAATCTACACTGCTCAAAAAAAAATAAAGGAAACACTTAACCCCTTAAGGACCAGGCCATTTTACACCTTAGGACTAGAGATGAGCGAACTTACAGTAAATTCGATTCGTCACGAACTTCTCGGCTCGGCAGTTGATGACTTTTCCTGCATAAATTAGTTCAGCTTTCAGGTGCTTCGGTGGGCTGGAAAAAGTGGATACAGTCCTAGGAGACTCTTCCCTAGGAATGTATCCACCTTTTCCAGCCCACCGGAGCACCTGAAGGCTGAACTAATTTACGCAGGATAAGACATCAACTGCTGAGCCGAGAAGTTCGTGATGAATCGAATTTACTGTAAGTTCGCTCATCTCTACTTAGGACCGGAGCGTTTTTTGCACATCTGACCACTGTCACTTTAAACATTAATAACCCTGATGCTTTTACTTATTGATTTGTTTTTTCGTGACATATTCTACTTTAACATAGTGGTAACATTTTATGGTAACTTGCATCCTTTCTTGGTGAAAAATCCCCAAATTTGATGAAAAATTTGAAAATTTAGCATTTTTCTAACTTTGAAGCTCTCTGCTTGTAAGGAAAATGGATATTCAAAATAAAAAAAATTTTATTCACATATACAATATGTCTACTTTATGTTTGAATCATAAAATTGATGAGTTTTTACTTTTGGAGACACCAGAGGCTTCAAAGTTCAGCAGCAATTTTCCAATTTTTCACAAAATTTTCAAACTCGATATTTTTCAGGGACCAGTTCAGGTTTGAAGTGGATTTGAAGGGTCTTCATATTAGAAATACCCCACAAATGACCCCATTATAAAAACTACACCCCCCAAAGTATTCAAAATGACATTTAGTAAGTGTTTTAACCCTTTAGGTGTTTCACAGGAATAGCAGCAAAGTGAAGGAGAAAATTCACAATCTTCATTTTTTACACTCTCATGTTCTCGTAAACCCAATTTTTGAATTTTTATAAGGGGTAAAAGGAGAAAATGTATACTTATATTTGTAGCCCAATTTCTCTCGAGTAAGGACATACCTCATATGTCTATGTAAATTGTTCGGCGGGCGCAGTAGAGCGCTCAGAAGAGAAGGAGCGACAAGGGGATTTTAGAGAGTACGTTTATCAGAAATGGTTTTTGGGGGGCATGTTGCATTTAGGAAGCCCCTATGGTGCCAGAACAGAAAAAAAAAAAAAAACACATGGCATACCACTTTGAAAACTAGACCCCTTGGGGAACGTAACAAGGAATAAAGTGAGCCTTAATACCCCACAGGTGTTTCACGACTTTTGCATATGTAAAAAAAAATATATATTTTTTCACTAAAATGTGTTTCCCCCCAAATTTCACATTTTTGCAAGGGTTAATAGCAGAAAATACCCCCCAAAATGTGTAACCCCATCTCTTCTGAGTATAGAGGTACCCCATAAGTTGACCTGAAGTGCACTACGGGCGAACTACAATGCTCAGAAGAGGAGGAGCACCATTGAGCTTTTGGAAAGAGAATTTGTTTGGAATGGTAGTCAGGGGCCATGTGCATTTACAAAGCCCCCCGTGGTGCCAGAACAGTGAACCCCCCCCCACATGTGACCCTATTTTGGAAACTACACCCCTCACAGAATTTAATAAGTGGTGCAGTGAGCATTTACACCCCACTGGCGTTTGACAGATCTTTAGAACAATGGGCTGTGCAAATGGAAAATAAAATTTTTCATTTTCACGGATCACTGTTCCAAAAATCTGTCAGACACCTGTGGGGTGTAAATGCTCACTGTACCCCTTATTACATTACGTGAGGGGTGTAGTTTCCAAAATGTTCTGGTACTATGGGGGCTTTGTAAACACAAGTGGCCTTCAATTCCGGACAAATTTTCTCTTCAAAATCCCAATGGCGCTTCTTCTCTTCTGAGTATTGTAGTGCACCCATAGAGTACTTTACATCCAGGTATTGGGTATGTTTTACTCAGAAGAAATGGGGTTACAAATTTTGGGGGGCTTTTTTTTATTTTACCTTGTGAAAATGAAAATTTTAGGGTGACACCAGCATTTTAGTGAAAAATTTTCTTTTTTTCATTTTCCCATCCAACTTTAATGAAAATTTGTCAAACACCTGTGGGGTGTTCAGGCTCAAAATACCCCTTGTTACGTTCCGTGAGGGGTGTCGTTTCCAAAATGGGGTCACATGTGGGTATTTTTTTGGGTGTATGTCAGAACAGCTGTAAAATCAGCCACCCCTGTGCAAATCACCAATTTAGGCCTCAAATGTACATTGTGCGCTCTCACTCCTGAGCCTTATTGTGCGTCCGCAGAACATTTTATGCCCACATATGGGGTATTTCCGTACTCAGGAGAAATTGCGTTACAAATTTTGGGGGTCTTTTTTTCCTTTTACCTCTCGTGAAAATAAAAAGTAAAGGACAACACCAGCATGTTAGTGTAAAAAAAATTTTTTTTTTACACTAACAGGCTGGTGTAGACCCCAACTTTTCTTTTTCATAAGGGGTAAAAGGAAAAAAAGCCCCCAAAATTAGTAGTGCAATTTCTCCCGAGTACGGAGATGCCCCATATGTGGCCATAAACTGTTTCCTTGAAATACCACAGGGCTCCGAAGTGAGAGAGCGCCATGCGCATTTGAGGACTAAATTAGGGATTGCACAGGGGTGGACATAGGGGTATTCTACGCCAGTGATTCCCAAACAGGGTGCCTCCAGCTGTTGCTAAACTCCCAGCATGCCTGGACAGTCAGTGGCTGTCCGGAAATGCTGTGAGTTGTTGTTTTGCAACAGCTGGAGGCTCCGTTTTGGAAACACTACCGTACAATACGTTTTTTATTTTTATTGGGGGGACAGTGTAAGGGGGTGTATATGTTGTGTTTTACCCTTTATTATGTGGTAGTGTAGTGTAGTGTTTTTAGGGTACATTCACACTGGCGGAGGTTTACAGTGAATTTACCGCTAGGAGTTTGCGCTGCGGCGAAAAATTTGCCGCAGCTCATACTTGAAGTAGTAAACTTACTGTAAACCTGCCCGTGTAAATGTACCCTGTACGTTCACATGGGGGGGCAAACCTCCAGCTGTTTCAAAACTACAACTCCCAGCATGTACTGACAGACCGTGCATGCTGGGAGTTGTACTTTTGCAACAGCTGGAGGCACACTGGTTGGAAAACCTTCAGTTAGGTTCTGTTACCTAACTCAGTATTTTCCAACCAGTGTGCCTCCAGCTGTTGCAAAACTTCAACTCCCAGCATGTACTGATCGCCGAAAGGCATGCTGGGAGATGTAGTTATGCAACAGCTGGAGGTACACAACTACAACTCCCAGCATGCAGAGACAGCTGTTTGCTGTTTAGGCATGCTGGGAGTTGCAGTTTTGCAACATCTGAAGAGCTATAGTTTAGAGACCACTGCACAGTGGTCTTCAAACTGTGGACCTCCCAGATGTTGCAAAACTACAACTCCCAGCATGCCCAGACAGCAAACTGCTGTGTGGGCATTCTATCAGTTGTAGTTTTGCAAGATCTGGAGGTGCACAGTATAGAGATCACTGTGCAGTGGTCTCAAACTGTAGACCTCCAGCTGTTGCAAAACTGCAATTCCCAGCATGCCTAAACAGCTCTCTGGGCATGCTGGGAGTTGTAGTTTTGCAACATCTGGAGGGTTACAGTTTAGAGACCACTATAGTGGTCTCAGACTGTAGCCCTCCAGATGTTGCTAAGTAACTCACCGGCTTCCGTCTGATCCAGGGAGCTGCGTCGCCGTCCTCTTCTTCCGCCGATCGTCGCCCGCTGCCGCCGCTGATCGTCGCCCGCTGCCGATGGGTAAGTGGATCTTCGGCGCCGGTCCCTGTCGGTTTCCCCGTCCTGCCCCGCCTATTGTGGGTGGGCAGAACGGGGAAACTGAAAGTAAAGCCCCCCGATCTGCTATTGGTGGTCGCGTCTAGACCACCAATAGAAGAGATAGGGGTGGCACCTCTGCCACCTCACTCCTATTGCTTCAAGGGGATCGTGGGTATCTAGGACATCCACGATCCCCTTTATTTTCCGGGTCACTATAGACCCGTATGTCGCAAATCGCAAGTGTAAATTCACACATGAATTCTGATGACCCCCCTGGGCATTTGCGCGGGGTGCCTGCTGATAGATATCAGCAGTCACCCCGGCCCGATCCCCGCCCGGTGCACGGCGGGGACCGAAATTCCCACGGGCGTAAAGGTACGCCCTTGGTCCTTAAGGGGTTAAATACTTTCCAGAAATCCCACTGTCCACTCAGGAAGCAACACCGATTGACAATCCATTTCACATGCCGTTGTGCAAATGGAACAGACAACAGGTGGAAATTATAGGCAATTAGCAAGATACCCACAATAAAGGAGTGGTTCTGCAGGGGGTTACCACAGACCACTTCTCAGTTCCAATGCTTCCTGGCTGATGTTTTGGCCACTTTTGAATGCTGGTGGTGCTTTCACTCTAGTGGTATCATGAGACAAACCCACACAAGTGTCTCAGGTAGTGCAGCTCATTGCTGTGTCTGTCAGTGTAGTGTCCAGAGCATGGAGGGGCTACCAGGAGACAGGCCAGTACATCAGGAGACATGGAGGAGGCCGTAGGAGGGCAACAACCCAGCAGCAGGACCGCTACCTCCGCCTTTGTGCAAGGAGGAGCAGGAGGGGCACTGCCAGAGTCCTGCAAAATGACCTCCCAACAGGCCACAAATGTACAAGTGTCCACTCAAACGGTCAGAAACGGACTCCATGAGGGTGGTATGAGGGCCCAACATCCACAGATGGGGGTTGTGCTTACAAACCAACACCGTGCAGGACGTTTGGCATTTGCCAGGAAATACCAAGATTGGCAAATTCGCCACTGGCGCCCTGTGCTCTTCACAGATGAAAGCAGGTTCACACTGAGCACATGTGACAGTCTGGAGATGCCGTGGAGAACGTTCTGCTGCCTGCAACATCCTCCAGCATAACCGGTTTGGCGGTGGGTCAGTAATGGTGTGGGGTGGCATTTCTTTGGGGGGGGCCGCACAGCCCTCCATGTGCTTGCCAGAGGTAGCATGACTGCCATTAGGTACCGAGATGAGGTCCTCAGACCCCTTGTGAGACCATATGCTGGTGCAGTTGGCCCTGGATTCCTCCGAATACAAGATAATGGTAGACCTCATGTGGCTAGACTGTGTCAGCAGTTCCTGCAAGAGGAAGGCATTGATGCTATGGACTGGCCTGCCCGTTCCCCAGACCTGAATCCAATTGAGCACATCTGGGTCATCCTGTCTCGCTCCATCCACCGTTACACCACAGACTGTCCAGGAGTTGGCGGACGCTTTAGTCCAGGTCTGGGAGGACATCCCTCAGGAGACCATCCTCCACCTCATCAGGAGCATGCCCAGGCGTTGTAGGGAGGTCATACGGGCACGTGGAGGCCACACACACACTACTGAGCCTCATTGGGACTTGTATTAAGGACATTACATAAAGTAGGATCAGCCTGTAGTGGGGTTTTCCACTGTGATTTTGTGTGTGACTCCATATCCAGACCTCAATGGGTTGATGATTTCCATTGATCATTTTTGAGCAGTGTACACCTACAGGAAGAGGAGGAGACACATGTAATCTACATCTTTTAGTAAGAGGCGTAGACACAGGTAATATACATCTACAGGAAGAGGAGGAGGAGACACAAGGTTAATCTACATCTACAGGAAGAGGAGGAGACACGTCTAATCTACATCCTTAGGAAGAGGCGTATGCACAGAGAATTTACATCTAAAAGAAGAGGAGGAGACACAGTGGTAATCTACATCTACAAGAAGAGGAGGCGACGTTTGGATAATCTACAGGAACAGGAGAAGACTCGGGTAATCTACATCTACAGAAGGAGGAGTAGGCATGGGTAATCTACATCTATAAGTAGTGTCTTCTGTTGGTTATTAGAAGAGGAAAGAGCGCCATTACTGTTGAGGGACAAACTGTTGATTCATTCTTCTGGATAGAGAAACATGACATCTACCTTCCGATAGGCATGAAGGGCAGGAACATTATGGCTTCCCCCTTCAGCCAAGCCCATCGCTGCCCATAGGAGAGTAGTCTGCTGGAGAGACAGTGAGGCATGTCTCGGCCTTTTGGCTACCTTGGCTAACTCCAAGGGGGATGCCGGGAACATTTGTGGTCCCTTAGTAACTTCGGCGAAAAGGGACATCGAACCTGGAACCTTGCAGGTACCCTTTGATCTGGAGGCAAAGGGTAAGGTTTGTTGGGGGACCTCTCTCCTGTCAGAAAAGGGCTTGCGATAGACCGCATACTTTGTGCACGTTTTTTTAGTGTAACACATTTGCACTTTTTCTTGCATTTTGGGTGATTCGAGAGCATGTTCCTCAGCTCTTAGATAAAAAATTTTAACATTTTTTCAAAAAAAAGTCTCGGCCTTTTAGCTAAGATCAAGTGTAGTATCTGTTCTTTTCATTTCTTACCGTTGTACGGGGAACACTGGTGTGGGACTGGTGGGGATGGACGCTGCACGGAGGGGACAAGTGTACCAGGGCTTTCAGGGAATCTGCTTAACAGCTCCCCCAATAAGACCTGTACCCTCCTGGTTTCGGCATGAGACTGGGAGAGTCTAGAGCCAAGGAACTTTGGTGCCTCGGAGAGTGGTGACCCTGACATTAAGGGAGGTCTATCTCTTTGGTCGTTCATGCATGCCCGTGACCTATGCAGAACCTGGTACTGCCCCCGGTCTCCCTTCTTGGAGGAAACATCTTTGTATGTGTTTTGGAAGTGCCCCTTTGCGCAGGGTCTGTTGGACGCCCTGGAACATGAACTCAGAGACTCTGTACCCAGGAAATGCCTATCGTACCATTCGGTGCTTTACGGTCTGTTCCCTGGGACCCACGACATGGAGGCCATGCAGATTGCTGGCGCCTTATGAACTGTTTTAAGGAAGCTGTGTGGCTTACCAGGAACCGCCTCGTTATCAACAGGGAGAACATGTCCGTCCAGGACTGCTGCAGGTTCATTCGGAGCCTGCTGAAAGACTATTCCATCTTGGACAGCCCTGCCGTCGATGAAGAAGAGGAGTGAAGACCCCTCTCCTTCCCCCATGTCCTACTGAAGTTATAGCCCAATAGTTTGGCCCTGTGATCTGCCCCCTCCCGACCCTCACATAGTCGCCCCTCCCCTGATCACAGATTGTATTGTTTTGTTATTTAGATTTCTTGTACTTTTCCCTTACAGGATTGAGCGGAGTGTTAGAGTAGCATTCTGTGCGATGTATAGCATAGGGAACCTTTGCTGTATATTGTACTGTCATGCTTTGTGTGATTGTAATGACTGAACGATCAATAAAGCTCTTTCAATAACGACATGGCACTCATGATTCCCGGCCTTCTGGCTAGGATCGGATAAATTTTATATCTGCACTCATCCACTTATTTTTTTTTTTTTTGTCACTGTGCCACTATACGGGTTTGTGTGTGTCCACAGGATTTGTCAGGGTGTGGTAGCCCTTCTGAGTGTCCCTCCTGGCGGTTTAGGGGAGGTGTGTGCAGCCATTAGGTTCCTCACCTCCCTGCAACCCCCAGGCATCTTTGCTTCGGCTATGATGCCATCAGTATTCGGCTTCTTTGCTGACACCTTAGTTGACCCCAGGTGTATTTGTGATCCCTTAGTAGCTTCGGCGAAAAGGGACATAGAACCCAGATTCTTGCAGGTGCCTTTTTCCTGGAGTTGAAGGGTAGGTTTGTTGGGGGGGGGGGCTCTCTCCTGTTGGGGAAGAGCTTTGCGATAGTCCGCATCCTTTGTGCGCATTTTTTTAGTGTGACACGTTTGCACCTTTTCTTGCACTTTGGGTGATAGAGAGCACGTGCCTCGGTTCTTTAAAAAAAAAAAATAAAATTGTAAAAATAATGTCCTTTTAAAACAAAAGTGTTGGAGATTCTTTAAAAAAGGAGTTCAGGGCGATTGACATATTTGCCCTTATACATCCTTTGAGACCCTTGAGTTTGATCGATTAGATGTACTTGAGCTTTTCTGGTCAAATTATGAGTTTGCGAAGAACGAGCCCAAATGTCTACAACTTGGTGTGCATACATTTTCCACTCAGAGTGATGTCCTGCACACGACACTGCTAAGCTGTAACACGTTTTTTTGTTGTTGTTTGCATCATTACCAGGCCTTGGCATTGTTGGGGTGATGACAGTCCCCAAGACAAACATGCTGTATGATTGGAAGCTTTGTGCACTTTTATAGTGTAACACGTTTGCACTTTTTCTTGCACTTGATGATTGAGAGCAAAAAACTTGCTATTACGATTGTGGTACTACCACGCCGACTGTACTTGTTTCGTACCCTCACAATTCCTGTTAACCTTGGTGTCCTAAAGTCTTTGCAGAAAGAGCTTTATTTGGTGGGACCATCGACCATGCATTCCCAGTAAGATTATGCTTTACCATAAACTGTTGGGAGGCTTCTCGGTACCAAACGTCATGAAATATTACTGTGTGGCCCGATTGGCCCAGCTCACTTGAGTAAATGCTCCTTAGGGGGCACCATTGTGGGTTTCCTTGGTAACTGTCTTGGTACGGCCATACTCCTTGGTCGCCCTGATTTGGTCTACCTCCCCTATTTTGTTGGTATCAACAACCTTTAGGGGTGGCCCCCCAAGGGGTTAACCCTAAACTAGAAACCCCCCCTAAAACTTAATACTTTATTAATATCTATTAAAACAAAGTATCCCTTGTGAATGTGTGTTTAAAAACACAGCCAAGTGTGCGAGGTTGGTTTTAAGGTTGTTGATACCATTGGATGCCCTGAAATCCCTCAGGGAGTTTTGTTGTTGGTTTATACCTCCCCTATTTGCTCACCTGGTCTCTTCCTCTGCACAACTTGTACTCTTGCTCTTTTGGAGACAGGTTCCCTTTCGTTTCCTCCTCTTCTCTGCTGAACTTTTTTAATACTTAGGTATGATGGTTTTTGGGTTCATTGTTTCTTTCCCCCACTACTAGTCTACAGCCATGTATTCACCCCTGTCTAAAAGGTCTCCTGTCTTTATACTATGGCCATCATGATGCTCCTAAAGATCAGAAGCTATGCTTCATGTCACAATAGGAGGGAGTTCACTCTTACACCGCAATGTTGGCAGGCCTATAGTCTGGTTCTCAGTAGTGAAAGTTGTCAAGAGTCCTTGATGGAGACCTCTCTGAAGATCTTGCACAGAGCTTACTATGTACTCTCATGTCTTCATTCCATGTTCCCTAGCTCCCGACCATTATGTTTCAAGGGTTGTCCCCAGATAGGGGACATGCGCCATAAGTGGTGGTCTTGCTCAGTGGGATCTCAGCCCCCCATTAGGCTGTTCCACCTCTCTAGCGATATTCTACTGGCGGCATGTATACATATTGCATCAGGAAACAGCTTGATTTGTCCCTTGATGGGTTCATTGCCCGGGTTAACTCTATTGTCCTCTCTGAGAAGCTGAACTCTATGAGGGAAGATGTGGTGGAAATATTTACCACAATGTGCGAGCCCTGGATGTCTTATTCTCATTGCTCAGGTTAACTCTATTGTCCTCTCTGAGAAGCTGAACTCTATGGGGGAAGATGTAGTGGAGATATGTACCATGGTGTGAGAGCCCTGGATGTCTTCTTCTCATTGCTCAGATTAACTCTGTTGTCCTCTCTGAGAAGCTGAACTCTATGAGGGAAGATGTAGTGGAGATATGTACCATGGTGTGAGAGCCCTGAATGTCTTCTCATTGCTCAGGTTAACTCTATTATCCTCTCTGAGAAGCTGAACTCTATGAGGGAACATGTGATGGAGAGATGTAACACTCTTCTTCTCATTGCCCAGACCTAGACTATTGCTTGTCACTATATAGATTTCTTTAGTCTTTCTTCTCTGCCTGTCCTTCACCTTGACCTCCCGGATCACCTCCTTCTCTGGTTAATGGTTATGGACTCTTGTTACGTACTTCACTAGGTATCTAGCACTGGGCTGCCTCCTGTCACTGTGCCCGGTTTTCTCTCTGCATAAATGTTTGCGCCTCAATAAACTTCATTTGTTTAAAACTGAAAACTTATGAAATGTTTATCATTGTCCTTCAGTAACAACAATATAGACAATCACTCTGCTCCCTGATAGAGATTATATAGAGACATTATACAGACACTATATATAAATGATATACACACAACATATATATACACACACTATGTATGCATTGTGTACCGACACATCCTTGTGTATACAGACAATGACTCTCTGATCTCTGCTGTCAGGAATTCAGGAGGAAGAACTTTGCCCTCTTCTGGGCGTGACGCCATCCATTACCTGGGACACCTCTCCGGGCACAGACACCACTCAGGCTCAGCCATGGATAGCACCAGGGAACTGATGGAGAGCTACCAGGCAGCCGTCCAGGGCTACAGGGTGCCCCCTTATGGCTGGAGGATTTGTCTGGCGCACGAGTTTCAGGAGAAGAGGAAACCCTTCCAGCTGGAGCATGTGTCTGCTGCCAAAAAGCTGGCTCACCTCCCCATGGGCCTCCGGTAAGTGGCTGCAACTTCTCTACTGTGCCTGCCCTGTATACACAGTGTATAGTTTTTATGTCTATAGGTAGTGTCCATCCTGTTATCTTCCCACTGTTCTGTATACAATGTCTCTTCTCCTTTATATATATATATATATATATATATATATATATATATATATATATATACTCTGCTCTGTTACTGTCCGTGTATAGTGCATGTAGCCTATAATGTGGTGCATGTTCCTGATAACATGTGTATACTGCATGTACCTGATAACATGATATGTATTCTGCATGTGCCTGATAACATATGTATACTGCATGTACCTGATAACATGATATGTATAGTGGGACATCATGTAAACAAGAATTTCCAGCATGGCAGCTTCTCTTATTAACTTTCAGCTTTATTGCAATATAAATAATCCAACACGCAGGACAGGAGAAGGGTGGCACATTTCGGTCTGATCACCAGACCTTAGTCATACCATTGTATGGTATGATATAGAGGGACAGAAGCAGTCTGTGATAGAAGGATATAGAGGGACAGAAGCAGTCCGTGATAAGATATAGAGGGACAGAAGGAGTCTGTGACAGAAGGATATAGAGGGGCAGAAGCAGTCTGTGATAGAAGGATATAGAGGGACAGAAGCAGTCTGTGATAGGATATAGAGGGGCAGAAGCAGTCTGTGATAGGATATAGAGGGAGAGAAGCAGTCTGTGATAGAAGGATATAGAGGGGCAGAAGCAGTCTGTGATAGAAGGATATAGAGGGACAGAAGCAGTCTGTGATAGAAGGATATAGAGGGACAGAAGCAGTCTGTGATAGAAGGATATAGAGGGGCAGAAGCAGTCTGTGATAGAAGGATATAGAGGGGCAGAAGCAGTCTGTGATAGAAGGATATAGAGGGGCAGAAGCAGTCTGTGATAGAAGGATATAGAGGGGCAGAAGCAGTCTGTGATAGAAGGATATAGAGGGACAGAAGCAGTCTGTGATAGAAGGATATAGAGGGACAGAAGCAGTCTGTGATAGAAGGATATAGAGGGGCAGAAGCAGTCTGTGATAGAAGGATATAGAGGGACAGAAGCAGTCCATGATAGGATATAGAGGGACAGAAGCAGTCTGTGATAGAAGGATATAGAGGGGCAGAAGCAGTCTGTGATAGAAGGATATAGAGGGACAGAAGCAGTCTGTGATAGAAGGATATAGAGGGGCAGAAGCAGTCTGTGATAGAAGGATATAGAGGGACAGAAGCAGTCTGTGATAGAAGGATATAGAGGGACAGAAGCAGTCCGTGATAGGATATAGAGGGACAGAAGGATATAGAGGGACAGAAGCAGTCTGTGATAGAAGGATATAGAGGGACAGAAGCAGTCTGTGATAGAAGGATATAGAGGGACAGAAGCAGTCTGTGATAGGATATAGAGGGACAGAAGCAGTCTGTGATAGGATATAGAGGGACAGAAGCAGTCTGTGATAGGATATAGAGGGACAGAAGCAGTCTGTGATAGGATATAGAGGGACAGAAGCAGTCTGTGATAGGATATAGAGGGACAGAAGCAGTCTGTGATAGGATATAGAGGGGCAGAAGCAGTCTGTGATAGAAGGATATAGAGGGACAGAAGCAGTCTGTGATAAGATATAGAGGGACAGAAGGAGTCTGTGACAGAAGGATATAGAGGGACAGAAGCAGTCTGTGATAGAAGGATATAGAGGGGCAGAAGCAGTCTGTGATAGAAGGATATAGAGGGACAGAAGGATATAGAGGGACAGAAGCAGTCTGTGATAGAAGGATATAGAGGGACAGAAGCAGTCCATGATAGGATATAGAGGGACAAAAGCAGTCTGTGATAGAAGGATATAGAGGGACAGAAGCAGTCTGTGATAGAAGGATATAGAGGGACAGAAGCAGTCTGTGATAGAAGGATATAGAGGGACAGAAGCAGTCTGTGATAGAAGGATATAGAGGGACAGAAGCAGTCTGTGATAGAAGGATATAGAGGGACAGAAGCAGTCTGTGATAGGATATAGAGGGACAGAAGCAGTCTGTGATAGGATATAGTGGGACAGAAGCAGTCTGTGATAGAAGGATATAGAGGGACAGAAGCAGTCTGTGATAGACTGTGCACTAAGCGTGTTCTCTAATGTGCGACAAGCGTGTTCTCTAATGTGCACTAAGCGTGTTCTCTATAATGTGCACTAAGCGTGTTCTCTATAATGTGCACTAAGCGTGTTCTCTATAATGCGCACTAAGCGTGTTCTCTATAATGTGCACTAAGCGTGTTCTCTATAATGTGCACTAAGCGTGTTCTCTATAATGTGCACTAAGCGTGTTCTCTATAATGTGCACTAAGCGTGTTCTCTATAATGTGCACTAAGCGTGTTCTCTAATGCGCACTAAGCGTGTTCTCTAATGCGCACTAAGCGTGTTCTCTATAATGCGCACTAAGCGTGTTCTCTATAATGCGCACTAAGCGTGTTCTCTATAATGCGCACTAAGCGTGTTCTCTATAATGCGCACTAAGCGTGTTCTCTATAATGCGCACTAAGCGTGTTCTCTATAATGCGCACTAAGCGCGTTCTCTATAATGCGCACTAAGCGCGTTCTCTATAATGCGCACTAAGCGCGTTCTCTATAATGCGCACTAAGAGCGTTCTCTATAATGTGCACTAAGAGCGTTCTCTAATGTGCACTAAGCGTGCTCTCTATAATGTGCTCTTAACGTGTTCTCTATAATGTGCACTATGCATGCTCTCTATAATGCGCTCTTAGCGTGCTCTCTATAATGCGCTCTTAGCGTGTTCTCTATAATGTGCACTAAGCGTGCTCTCTATAATGCGCTTTTAGTGTGTTCTCTATAATCTTCACTAAGCGTGTTCTCTATAATGTGCTCTTAGCGTGTTCTCTATAATGTGCTCTTAGCGTTCTCTCTATAATGCGCTCTTAGCGTGTTCTCTAATGCGCTCTTAGTGTGTTCTCTATTATGTGCTCTTAGCGTTCTCTCTATAATGCGCTCTTAGCGTGTGTTCTCTATAATGTGCTCTTAGCGTGCTCTCTATAATGCGCTCTTAGTGTGTTCTCTATTATGTGCTCTTAGCGTTCTCTCTATAATGCGCTCTTAGCGTGTTCTCTATAATGTGCTCTTAGCGTTCTCTCTATAATGCGCTCTTAGCGTGTTCTCTATAATGCGCTCTTAGCGTGCTCTCTATAATGCGCTCTTAGCGTGCTCTCTATAATGCGCTCTTAGCGTGTTCTCTATAATGTGCACTAAGCATGCTCTCTATAATGTGCTCTTAGCGTGCTCTCTAATGCGCTCTTAGCGTGTTCTCTATAATGTGCACTAAGTGTGTTCTCTATAATGCGCTCTTAGCGTGTTCTCTATAATGTTCACTAAGCGTGTTCTCTATAATGTGCTCTTAGCGTGTTCTCTATAATGTTCACTAAGCGTGTTCTCTATAATGTGCTCTTAGCGTGTTCTCTATAATGTTCACTAAGCGTGCTCTCTATAATGTGCTCTTAGCGTGCTCTCTATAATGTGCTCTTAGCGTGTTCTCTATAATGCGCTCTTAGCGTGCTCTCTATAATGCGCTTTTAGTGTGTTCTCTATATAATGTGCACTAAGCGTGTTCTCTATAATGTGCTCTTAGCGTGTTCTCTATAATGCGCTCTTAGTGTGCTCTCTATAATGCGCTCTTAGTGTGTTCTCTATAATGCACTCCTAGTGTGCTCTCTATAATCCGCTTTTAGTGTGTTCTCTATAATGTGCTCTTAGCGTGTTCTCTATAATGTGCACTAAGCGTGTTCTCTATAATGTGTTCTTAGCGTGTTCTCTATAATGTGCTCTTAGCGTGCTCTCTATAATGTGCACTAAGCGTGTTCTCTATAATGCGCACTAAGCATGTTCTCTATAATGCGCACTAAGCGTGTTCCCTATAATGCGCACTAAGCGTGTTCCCTATAATGCGCACTAAGCGTGTTCCCTATAATGCGCACTAAGCGTGTTCTCTATAATGCGCACTAAGCGTGTTCTCTATAATGCGCACTAAGCGTGTTCTCTATAATGCGCACTAAGCGTGTTCTCTATAATGCGCACTAAGCGTGTTCTCTATAATGCGCACTAAGCGTGTTCTCTATAATGCGCACTAAGCGTGTTCTCTATAATGCGCACTAAGCGCGTTCTCTATAATGCGCACTAAGTGCGTTCTCTATAATGTGCGCTAAGTGCGTTCTCTATAATGTGCGCTAAGCGTGTTCTCTATAATGCGCACTGAGCGTGTTCTCTATAATGCGCACTGAGCGTGTTCTCTATAATGTGCACTAAGCGTGTTCTACAATGTGCACTAAGCGCGTTCTCTATAATGTGCACTAATCGCGTTCTCTACAATGCGCACTAAGAGCGTTCTCTATAATGTGCACTAAGAGCGTTCTCTATAATGCACACTAAGCGTGTTCTCTATAATGCGCACTAAGCGCGTTCTCTATAATGCGCACTAAGAGCGTTCTCTATAATGTGCACTAAGCGTGTTCTACAATGTGCACTAAGCGCGTTCTCTACAATGTGCACTAAGCGTGTTCTCTACAATGCGCACTAAGAGCGTTCTCTATAATGCGCACTAAGCGTGTTCTCTATAATGCGCACTAAGCGTGTTCTCTATAATGCGCACTAAGCGCGTTCTCTATAATGCGCACTAAGAGCGTTCTCTATAATGTGCACTAAGAGCGTTCTCTATAATGCGCACTAAGAGCGTTCTCTATAATGCGCACTAAGAGCGTTCTCTATAATGCGCACTAAGAGCGTTCTCTATAATGCGCACTAAGAGCGTTCTCTATAATGCGCACTAAGAGCGTTCTCTATAATGTGCACTAAGAGCGTTCTCTATAATGTGCACTAAGAGCGTTCTCTATAATGTGCACTAAGCGTGCTCTCTATAATGTGCTCTTAGCGTGTTCTCTATAATGTGCACTATGCATGCTCTCTATAATGTGCTCTTAGCGTGCTCTCTATAATGCGCTCTTAGCGTGTTCTCTATAATGTGCACTAAGCGTGTTCTCTATAATGCGCTCTTAGCGTGTTCTCTATAATGTGCACTAAGCGTGCTCTCTATAATGCGCTTTTAGTGTGTTCTCTATAATGTGCACTAAGCGTGCTCTCTATAATGCGCTTTTAGTGTGTTCTCTATAATGTGCTCTTAGCGTTCTCTCTATAATGCGCTCTTAGCGTGTTCTCTATAATGCGCTCTTAGTGTGTTCTCTATTATGTGCTCTTAGCGTTCTCTCTATAATGCGCTCTTAGCGTGTTCTCTATAATGTGCTCTTAGCGTTCTCTCTATAATGCGCTCTTAGCGTGTTCTCTATAATGCGCTCTTAGCGTGCTCTCTATAATGCGCTCTTAGCGTGTTCTCTATAATGCGCTCTTAGTGTGTTCTCTATTATGTGCTCTTAGCGTTCTCTCTATAATGCGCTCTTAGCGTGTTCTCTATAATGTGCTCTTAGCGTTCTCTCTATAATGCGCTCTTAGCGTGTTCTCTATAATGCGCTCTTAGCGTTCTCTCTATAATGCGCTCTTAGCGTGTTCTCTATAATGTGCTCTTAGCGTTCTCTCTATAATGCGCTCTTAGCGTGTTCTCTATAATGCGCTCTTAGCGTGCTCTCTATAATGCGCTCTTAGCGTGTTCTCTATAATGCGCTCTTAGTGTGTTCTCTATTATGTGCTCTTAGCGTTCTCTCTATAATGCGCTCTTAGCGTGTTCTCTATAATGTGCTCTTAGCGTTCTCTCTATAATGCGCTCTTAGCGTGTTCTCTATAATGCGCTCTTAGCGTGCTCTCTATAATGCGCTCTTAGCGTGTTCTCTATAATGCGCTCTTAGTGTGTTCTCTATTATGCGCTCTTAGCGTTCTCTCTATAATGCGCTCTTAGCGTGTTCTCTATAATGTGCTCTTAGCGTGCTCTCTATAATGCGCTCTTAGTGTGTTCTCTATTATGTGCTCTTAGCGTTCTCTCTATAATGCGCTCTTAGCGTGTTCTCTATAATGTGCTCTTAGCGTTCTCTCTATAATGCGCTCTTAGCGTGTTCTCTATAATGCGCTCTTAGCGTGCTCTCTATAATGCGCTCTTAGCGTGCTCTCTATAATGCGCTCTTAGCGTGTTCTCTATAATGTGCACTAAGCATGCTCTCTATAATGTGCTCTTAGCGTGCTCTCTATAATGCGCTCTTAGCGTGTTCTCTATAATGTGCACTAAGCGTGTTCTCTATAATGTGCTATTAGCGTGTTCTCTATAATGTGCACTAAGCGTGCTCTCTATAATGTGCACTAAGCGTGTTCTCTATAATGTGCACTAAGCGTGTTCTCTATAATGCGCTCTTAGCGTGTTCTCTATAATGTTCACTAAGCGTGTTCTCTATAATGTGCTCTTAGCGTGTTCTCTATAATGTTCACTAAGCGTGTTCTCTATAATGTGCTCTTAGCGTGTTCTCTATAATGTTCACTAAGCGTGCTCTCTATAATGTGCTCTTAGCGTGCTCTCTATAATGTGCTCTTAGCGTGTTCTCTATAATGCGCTCTTAGCGTGCTCTCTATAATGCGCTTTTAGTGTGTTCTCTATATAATGTGCACTAAGCGTGTTCTCTATAATGTGCTCTTAGCGTGTTCTCTATAATGTGCTCTTAGCGTGCTCTCTATAATGTGCTCTTAGTGTGTTCTCTATAATGTGCTCTTAGCGTGCTCTCTATAATGTGCTCTTAGTGTGTTCTCTATAATGTGCTCTTAGCGTGCTCTCTATAATGTGCACTAAGCGTGTTCTCTATAATGCGCTTTTAGTGTGTTCTCTATAATGTGCACTAAGCGTGTTCTCTATAATGTGCTCTTAGCGTGTTCTCTATAATGTGCTCTTAGCGTGCTCTCTATAATGCGCTCTTAGTGTGTTCTCTATTATGTGCTCTTAGCATGTTCTCTATATGCGCTAAGCGTGTTCTCTATAATGTGCTCTTAGCGTGTTCTCTATAATGCGCTCTTAGTGTGTTCTCTATTATGTGCTCTTAGCATGTTCTCTATAATATGCGCTAAGCGTGTTCTCTATAATGCGCTCTTAGCGTGTTCTCTATAATGCGCTTTTAGTGTGTTCTCTATAATGTGCTCTTAGCGTTCTCTCTATAATGCGCTCTTAGCGTGTTCTCTATAATGCGCTCTTAGCGTGCTCTCTATAATGCGCTCTTAGCGTGTTCTCTATAATGCGCTCTTAGTGTGTTCTCTATTATGTGCTCTTAGCGTTCTCTCTATAATGCGCTCTTAGCGTGTTCTCTATAATGTGCTCTTAGCGTTCTCTCTATAATGCGCTCTTAGCGTGTTCTCTATAATGCGCTCTTAGCGTTCTCTCTATAATGCGCTCTTAGCGTGTTCTCTATAATGTGCTCTTAGCGTTCTCTCTATAATGCGCTCTTAGCGTGTTCTCTATAATGCGCTCTTAGCGTGCTCTCTATAATGCGCTCTTAGCGTGTTCTCTATAATGTGCTCTTAGCGTTCTCTCTATAATGCGCTCTTAGCGTGTTCTCTATAATGCGCTCTTAGCGTGCTCTCTATAATGCGCTCTTAGCGTGTTCTCTATAATGCGCTCTTAGTGTGTTCTCTATTATGTGCTCTTAGCGTTCTCTCTATAATGCGCTCTTAGCGTGTTCTCTATAATGTGCTCTTAGCGTGCTCTCTATAATGCGCTCTTAGTGTGTTCTCTATTATGTGCTCTTAGCGTTCTCTCTATAATGCGCTCTTAGCGTGTTCTCTATAATGTGCTCTTAGCGTTCTCTCTATAATGCGCTCTTAGCGTGTTCTCTATAATGCGCTCTTAGCGTGCTCTCTATAATGCGCTCTTAGCGTGCTCTCTATAATGCGCTCTTAGCGTGTTCTCTATAATGTGCACTAAGCATGCTCTCTATAATGTGCTCTTAGCGTGCTCTCTATAATGCGCTCTTAGCGTGTTCTCTATAATGTGCACTAAGCGTGTTCTCTATAATGTGCTATTAGCGTGTTCTCTATAATGTGCACTAAGCGTGCTCTCTATAATGTGCACTAAGCGTGCTCTCTATAATGTGCACTAAGCGTGTTCTCTATAATGTGCACTAAGCGTGTTCTCTATAATGCGCTCTTAGCGTGTTCTCTATAATGTGCTCTTAGCGTGTTCTCTATAATGTTCACTAAGCGTGTTCTCTATAATGTGCTCTTAGCGTGTTCTCTATAATGTGCTCTTAGCGTGCTCTCTATAATGTGCTCTTAGCGTGTTCTCTATAATGCGCTCTTAGCGTGCTCTCTATAATGCGCTTTTAGTGTGTTCTCTATATAATGTGCACTAAGCGTGTTCTCTATAATGTGCTCTTAGCGTGTTCTCTATAATGCGCTCTTAGTGTGCTCTCTATAATGCGCTCTTAGTGTGTTCTCTATAATGCGCTCCTAGTGTGCTCTCTATAATCCGCTTTTAGTGTGTTCTCTATAATGTGCTCTTAGCGTGTTCTCTATAATGTGCACTAAGCGTGTTCTCTATAATGTGTTCTTAGCGTGTTCTCTATAATGTGCTCTTAGCGTGCTCTCTATAAAGTGCACTAAGCGTGTTCTCTATAATGTGCACAAAGCGTGCTCTCTATAATGTGCTATTAGCATGTTCTCTATAATGTGCACTAAGCGTGTTCTCTATAATGTGCACTAAGCGTGCTCTCTATAATGTGCTCTTAGCATGTTCTCTATAATGTGCACTAAGCGTGTTCTCTATAATGTGCTATTAGCGTTTTCTCTATAATGTGCACTAAGCGTGCTCTCTATAATGTGCACTAAGCATGCTCTCTATAATGTGCACTAAGCGTGTTCTCTATAATGCGCTCTTAGCGTGTTCTCTATAATGTGCACTAAGCGTGCTCTCTATAATGCGCTTTTAGTGTGTTCTCTATAATGCGCTTTTAGTGTGTTCTCTATAATGCGCTCTTAGTGTGTTCTCTATAATGTGCACTAAGTGTGTTCTCTATAATGCGCTCTTAGCGTGTTCTCTATAATGCGCTCTTAGCGTGTTCTCTATAATGTGCACTAAGCGTGCTCTCTATAATGCGCTTTTAGTGTGTTCTCTATAATGTGCTCTTAGCATGTTCTCTATAATATGCGCTAAGCGTGTTCTCTATAATGCGCTTTTAGTGTGTTCTCTATAATGTGCACTAAGCGTGTTCTCTATAATGTGCTCTTAGCGTGTTCTCTATAATGTACTCTTAGCGTGCTCTCTATAATGTGCTCTTAGTGTGTTCTCTATAATGTGCTCTTAGCGTGCTCTCTATAATGCGCTCTTAGCGTGTTCTCTATAATGCGCTTTTAGTGTGTTCTCTATAATGTGCACTAAGCGTGTTCTCTATAATGTGCTCTTAGCGTGTTCTCTATAATGTGCTCTTAGCGTGCTCTCTATAATGTGCTCTTAGTGTGTTCTCTATAATGTGCTCTTAGCGTGCTCTCTATAATGTGCTCTTAGTGTGTTCTCTATAATGTGCTCTTAGCGTGCTCTCTATAATGTGCACTAAGCGTGTTCTCTATAATGCGCTTTTAGTGTGTTCTCTATAATGTGCACTAAGCGTGTTCTCTATAATGTGCTCTTAGCGTGTTCTCTATAATGTGCTCTTAGCGTGCTCTCTATAATGCGCTCTTAGTGTGTTCTCTATTATGTGCTCTTAGCATGTTCTCTATAATATGCGCTAAGCGTGTTCTCTATAATGTGCTCTTAGCGTGTTCTCTATAATGTGCTCTTAGCGTGCTCTCTATAATGCGCTCTTAGTGTGTTCTCTATTATGTGCTCTTAGCATGTTCTCTATAATATGCGCTAAGCATGTTCTCTATAATGTGCTCTTAGCGTGTTCTCTATAATGCGCTCTTAGTGTGTTCTCTATTATGTGCTCTTAGCATGTTCTCTATAATATGCGCTAAGCGTGTTCTCTATAATGCGCTCTTAGCGTGTTCTCTATAATGCGCTTTTAGTGTGTTCTCTATAATGTGCACTAAGCGTGTTCTCTATAATGTGCTCTTAGCGTGTTCTCTATAATGTGCTCTTAGCGTGTTCTCTATAATGTGCTCTTAGCGTGCTCTCTATAATGCGCTCTTAGTGTGTTCTCTATAATGTGCTCTTAGCGTGTTCTCTATAATGTGCTCTTAGCGTGTTCTCTATAATGTGCTCTTAGCGTGCTCTCTATAATGCGCTCTTAGTGTGTTCTCTATTATGTGCTCTTAGCGTGTTCTCTATAATGTGCTCTTAGCGTGTTCTCTATAATGTGCTCTTAGCGTGCTCTCTATAATGCGCTCTTAGTGTGTTCTCTATTATGTGCTCTTAGCGTGTTCTCTGTTCTCTCCCTTTTTATAGATATCTCATGTGGTGGCTCCGTAAAACATATGTGGAGAAGAAGGCGCCATTTATAGACATGTTCAACTCGGTCCCTTTGCGTCAGATCTATGGTAAGTGCTGTATGTAAGTGTCTCCCTGCACATCTGCTATACACCCAACATACACTATAGAGAGAAAAGTATTAGACCCCCCCCTATAGTTTTCACCTCCAGGAGCTCTCCCCTGCAGTTACCACTCTGTGAGAGAGCTGGGTGATGTGTTTTGTAACAGCTGGGCACCTGTCGGATTACATTCCTCTTGTCACTTCCTGCTGTGGACACCGCTCACCGGGGATGTGATTCAGCATTGTCCTCCTTGTGGATCAATAATCGGGGTAAAGTTCAAAGGCGCTGCAAATCTGGATTTATTCATACACTGGCATAATACCGAGTATATAAAAACAGAACGCCAATCCTCAGACGTATTACTATAACTCTGACACATAGAGATATATATAATGGACACATCTGCCACCAAATCTACAGTAAAACAAAAAAAACACGTTGGAAAAAGAAAAGGCATTTTGCAACTTTTGGGGGCTTCCGTTCCTTCGCAGTGCACTTCTCTTTATTCTGTGAGTCCATACGATTACAGTGATACTAGGGATGTCCCAATACCGATACTGGTATTGGGACTGATACCGGAATTAGCACCGATACCTAATGCGATACTCGCCAGCGGGTATCACGGAGGTGCCGAACTATACAGCGTGCCCAGCAGCTGAGCGCGCGTCATAGCCAGGACCTTTGGCTAATGCTGAACATCACCGATCATCGCAGTGTCGTCCGCCATTAACCCTATAGACGCCGCTATCAAAGTTGATCAAGGCATCTAAAAGTCCTGAGATATACTGCCTGTTAGTTCAGCTGTGAGGACGGCCGGAGGTCCCTTACCGCGCTCCGTGCCGTCCAATCATCACTCCTTTACTGCAGCCATCCATGACAGACAGTAGTAAAGGAGCGCCGATAACACTGATCAATGCTATGACACATGATTGATCAGAGTATGCAAAAAAAAGTGAAAAATAAAGTGTAAAAAAAATAAAATAATTTATCCCTTCCCTAATAAAAGTTTGAAGCTCCCCCCCCCTCTTTTTAATAAAATTTAAATCTTTTTGTTTAAATATAAAAAAGCCCTTCCTCTTACTTTTGTACGTAAAAGTTTCCCTTTACTGACCCCTATAGCTCTTTTACTTTTCCGTATACGCAGCTGTATGAGGGTCATTTTTTGCATTGTGAGCTGTAGTTTTTATCAGGACCGTTTTTGTTTTGACAGTATTTTTTTGATCGATTTTTTTATCCAAAAATTTTTAGGGCGTAGGAAGTGACCAAAGAATGATCCGACCAGTCCACAATGGGACAAAAACATTTTATCCCCTATCCAAAGGATAGGGGATAAGATGTCTGATCACGGGGGGCCCGCTGCTGAGACCCCCCGCGATCTCCCTGCAGCACCCGCATTGTATGCGGGGACTGCGTCTCTAGTTTCGGAAACCTCCGGGTTTCTGGGACTAGGGACGTGACTTCACGCCACGCCCCCTCCATTCATGTCTATGAGAGGGGGCTTGACAGCCGTCACGCCCCCTCCCATAGACATGAATGGAGGGGGCGTGGAGTGACGTCACATCCCCAGGCCTGGAAACCTGGAGGTTTCTGAAACTGGAGATTCAGCACCCGCATAGAATGCGGGTGCTGCAGGGAGATCACGGGGGTCTCATCAGCGGGCCCCCCGTGATCAGACATCTTATCCCCTATCCTTTGGATAGGGGATAAAATATTTTTGCCCAGAATACCTCTTTAAGATATGAAAGCTGAGCTGTGATCGGTTGCTATGGAAACATTTATCCATTTTTTTCTCTTTTCTCTCACACACAGTGCTTTCTGAACTCACGGAAAAAAAAACTTTATTTATTTTTCACCAACTATATTTGTCGCTCTAGCAGAAACGTGTACACCTGAATCTTCTGCGATTACGCAATGTGTTTTCCGAACTCACTAAACCCTTGTTTGCACGCTTTTCTACCCTCTGATTTGGTATTATAGGAGTGCCCTGCTTCTGTGGGCTCAGAAAACACACTGTCCCTGACAGAGGTCTTCACCTCACAATGCCTCTTCCTAAAATGGCAGCTGCATGCTTAGCCTTTTTTTATACCTCTGACCTACCTCTGTCCTGCCCCCTAATTGGCGGTGAGCGATTTGCAAGCTATTGTTGACTAACCTGAGGTCATGTGATCCTTCTACTTGCAAAGTTTTCTTGTCTACCCTGACGTAATTTGTGACCCTTCTTCCCGCTGCTATCATCAAATGGCACAATGTCATGCATTCCTCCTTTCTTCTTCTATTCTCATGTTAGCCGACGCCACGTGACCAAGTTTGGCCAAAGCGAAAAGGCCATTGTTCACCTTCGTGCTGAAGCAAATATTTCCTAAAGTTCTGACCGAATCCAGTTAACTTAAAGGGGTACGGCCGTCGCGCCCCCTTCCCATAGACTTTCGTTGAGGGGGCGGGCGTGACGTCACGAGGGGAGGCCCTGAATACGGAAGCCTGCACACAGCGTTCGGAACAATAAACTTCCGGACGCTGGGGAGTGGAGCTTCGGAAGCAGGGCAGCGGAGTACCCCTTTAACACTAATCATCAGATGAACAACTACAGCCGCTAACTTATAATTTCTATGAGATAATAAACATAATTATTTGGATATGCGCAACTTTAACTGGCATTATTTGTCGACTGGTTTTGACTTCTAAAGGATACACGATGTATATGAACGCCACTCTTGTGATACGAAGTGCACTGATATGCTCAATGCTGTGCTATGGCAGGCTGTAGTAATGGAGCGCTGATAACACTGATCAATGCTGTGCTATGGCAGCCTGTAGTAATTGAGCGCTGATAACACTGATCAATGCTGCGCTATGGCAGTTTGTAGTAATGGAGCGCTGATAACACTGATCAATGCTGTGCTATGGCAGGCTGTAGTAATGGAGCGCTGATAACACTGATTAATGATGTGCTATGGCAGGCTGTAGTAATGGAGTGCAGATAACACCGATCAATGCTGTGCTATGGCAGGCTGTAGTAATGGAGCGCTGATAACACTGATCAATGCTGTGCTATGGCAGCCTGTAGTAATTGAGCGCTGATAACACCGATCAATGCTATGCTACGTCAGGCTGTTGTAATGGAGCGCTGATAACATTGATCAATTCTTTACTATGGCAGCCTATAGTAATGGAGTGCAGATAACACTGATCAATGCTGTACTATGGCATCTTGTAGTAATGGAGTGCTGACATTACTGATCAATGCTATGCTATGGCAGGATGTAGTAATGGAGCGCTGATAACACTGATCAATGCTGTGCTAGGCAGGCTGTAGTAATGGAGTGCAGATAATACTGATCAATGCTGTGCTATGGCAGGCTGTAGTAATGGAGTGCAGATAACTGATCAATGCGTTGCTATGGCAGGCTGTAGTAATGGAGTGCAGATAACACTGATCTATGCTGTACTATGGCAGGCTGTAGTAATGGAGTGCAGATAACACTGATCAATGCTGTGCTATGGCAGGCTGTAGTAATGGAGCGCTGATAACACTGATCAATGCTGTGCTATGGCAGGCTGTAGTAATGGAGCGCTGATAACACTGATCAATGCTGTGCTATGGCAGGCTGTAGTAATGGAGTGCAGATAACACTGATCTATGCTGTACTATGGCAGGCTGTAGTAATGGAGTGCAGATAACACTGATCAATGCTGTGCTATGGCAGCTTGTAGTAATGGAGTGCAGATAACACTGATCAATGCTGTGCTATGGCAGGCTGTAGTAATGGAGCGCTGATAACACTGATCAATGCTGTGCTATGGCAGGCTGTAGTAATGGAGCGCTGATAACACTGATCAATGCTGTACTATGGCAGGCTGTAGTAATGGAGTGCAGATAACACTGATCAATGCTGTGCTATGGCAGGCTGTAGTAATGGAGCGCTGATAACACTGATCAATGCTGTACTATGGCAGGCTGTAGTAATGGAGGGCAGATAATACTGATCAACGCTGTACTATGGCAGCTTGTAGTAATGGAGTGCAGATAACACTGATCAATGATGTGCTATGGCAGGCTGTAGTAATGGAGTACATATAACACTGATCAATGCTGTGCTATGGCAGGCTGTAGTAATGGAGCGCTGATAATACTGATCAATACTGTACTATGGCAGGCTGTAGTAATGGAGTGCAGATAACACTGATCAATGCTGTGCTATGGCAGGCTGTAGTAATGGAGTGCTGATAACACTGATCAATGCTGTGCTAGGCAGGCTGTAGTAATGGAGTGCAGATAACTGATCAATGCTGTGCTATGGCAGGCTGTAGTAATGGAGTGCAGATAACACTGATCAATGCTGTGCTATGGCAGGCTGTAGTAATGGAGTGCTGATAACACTGATCAATGCTGTGCTATGGCAGGCTGTAGTAATGGAGCACTGATAACACTGATCAATGCTGTGCTATGGCAGGCTGTAGTAATGGAGCGCTGATAACACTGATCAATGCTGTACTATGGCAGGCTGTAGTAATGGAGTGCAGATAACACTGATCAATGCTGTGCTATGGCAGGCTGTAGTAATGGAGCGCTGATAACACTGATCAATGCTGTACTATGGCAGGCTGTAGTAATGGAGTGCAGATAACACTGATCAATGCTGTGCTATGGCAGGCTGTAGTAATGGAGTGCTGATAACACTGATCAATGCTGTGCTATGGCAGGCTGTAGTAATGGAGTGCAGATAACACTGATCAATGCTGTGCTATGGCAGGCTGTAGTAATGGAGCGCTGATAACACTGATCAATGCTGTGCTATGGCAGGCTGTAGTAATGGAGTGCAGATAACACTGATCAATGCTGTGCTATGGCAGGCTGTAGTAATGGAATACAGATAACACTAATCAATACTGTACTATGGCAGGCTGTAGTAATGGAGTGCAGATAACACTGATCAATGCTGTGCTATGGCAGGCTGTAGTAATGGAGTGCAGATAACACTGATCAATGCTGTGCTAGGTCAGGCTGTAGTAATGGAGCGCTGATAACACTGATCAATGCTGTACTATGGCAGGCTGTAGTAATGGAGTGCAGATAACACTGATCAATGCTGTACTATGGCAGGCTGTAGTAATGGAGTGCAGATAACACTGATCAATGCTGTGCTATGGCAGGCTGTAGTAATGGAGTGCTGATAACACTGATCAATGCTGTGCTATGGCAGGCTGTAGTAATGGAGTGCTGATAACACTGATCAATGCTGTACTATGGCAGGCTGTAGTAATGGAGTGCAGATAACACTGATCAATGCTGTGCTATGGCAGGCTGTAGTAATGGAGTGCAGATAACACTGATCAATGCTGTGCTATGGCAGGCTGTAGTAATGGAGTGCTGATAACACTGATCAATGCTGTGCTATGGCAGGCTGTAGTAATGGAGTGCAGATAACACTGATCAATGCTGTGCTATGGCAGGCTGTAGTAATGGAGTGCTGATAACACTGATCAATGCTGTGCTAGGCAGGCTGTAGTAATGGAGTGCAGATAATACTGATCAATGCTGTGCTATGGCAGGCTGTAGTAATGGAGTGCTGATAACACTGATTAATGATATGCTATGGCAGGCTGTAGTAATGGAGTGCTGATAACACTGATCAATGCTGTGCTAGGTCAGGCTGTAGTAATGGAGCGCTGATAACACTGATCAATGCTGTTGCAGGTGGAAGCAGTGGAAGAGCATAGCTGTGGTAGTGGGATAGGTGATAGATGTTGTAATAAAGGTGGATACGGAGCCCGTGGGACCTCAGAACAGAGCAGTGGTGGGACTCCAATATGGAGTATGTCATTGTCAGGAAAGAGGTTGGGTGTATTTAACATTCTAGTTCAGTAGCCGCTAGTCCTTGCGATGCAGTTTGAGATAATGGGGGAGATTTATCAAAACCTGTCCAGAGAAAAAGTTGCCGAGTTGCCCCTAGCAACCAGATTGCTGCTTTAATTTTTGAAAAGGTCTCTGAGAAATAAAAGAAGCGATCTGATTGGTTGCTATGGGCAACTCAGGAACGTTTCCTCTGGACAGGTTTTGATAAATCTCCCCCCAATGATGGTTCATCCTAAGCCCAGAGTCAATCTTGCCGTGTGACCAGCCTGAAGAACTGTAATGGCCAATATGTCTGTGTTGGTGTAATGATGGATTGATTGTTAACCAGTTGTTTATCCACCAATATACTTCTGTCTAATAAGGTTGTGTAAAAACAAGATAATTCACACCCACCACAAAAGTACAGAAGAACTTTGTGTGAACATCAGAAATTGAAGGGGCCAGAAGCAGTCTGTGACAGAAGTATAGAGAGGGACAGAAGCAGTCTGTGACAGAAGTATAGAGAGGGACAGAAGCAGTCTGTGATAGAAGTATAGAGAGGGACAGAAGCAGTCTGTGATAGAAGTATAGAGAGGGACAGAAGCAGTCTGTGATAGAAGGATATAGAGGGACAGAAGCAGTCTGTGACAGAAGTATAGAGAGGGACAGAAGCAGTCTGTGATAGAAGTATAGAGAGGGACAGAAGCAGTCTGTGATAGGATATAGAGGGACAGAAGCAGTCTGTGATAGAAGGATATAGAGGGACAGAAGCAGTCTGTGATAGAAGGATATAGAGGGACAGAAGCAGTCTGTGATAGAAGGATATAGAGGGACAGAAGCAGTCCGTGATAGAAGGATATAGAGGGACAGAAGCAGTCTGTGATAGGATATAGAGGGGCAGAAGCAGTCCGTGATAGGATATAGAGGGACAGAAGCAGTCTGTGATAGAAGTATATATATATAGGGCCAGAAGCAGTCTGTGACAGAAGTATAGAGAGGGACAGAAGCAGTCTGTGATAGGATATAGAGGGACAGAAGCAGTCTGTGACAGAAGTATAGAGAGGGACAGAAGCAGTCTGTGACAGAAGTATAGAGAGGGACAGAAGCAGTCTGTGATAGAAGTATAGAGAGGGACAGAAGCAGTCTGTGATAGAAGTATAGAGAGGGACAGAAGCAGTCTGTGATAGAAGGATATAGAGGGACAGAAGCAGTCTGTGACAGAAGTATAGAGAGGGACAGAAGCAGTCTGTGACAGAAGTATAGAGAGGGACAGAAGCAGTCTGTGATAGAAGTATAGAGAGGGACAGAAGCAGTCTGTGATAGGATATAGAGGGACAGAAGCAGTCTGTGATAGAAGGATATAGAGGGACAGAAGCAGTCTGTGATAGGATATAGAGGGACAGAAGCAGTCTGTGATAGAAGGATATAGAGGGACAGAAGCAGTCCGTGATAGAAGGATATAGAGGGACAGAAGCAGTCTGTGATAGGATATAGAGGGGCAGAAGCAGTCTGTGATAGAAGGATATAGAGGGGCAGAAGCAGTCCGTGATAGGATATAGAGGGACAGAAGCAGTCTGTGATAGAAGTATATATATATAGGGCCAGAAGCAGTCTGTGACAGAAGTATAGAGAGGGACAGAAGCAGTCTGTGATAGGATATAGAGGGACAGAAGCAGTCTGTGATAGAAGTATATATATAGGGCCAGAAGCAGTCTATGACAGAAGTATAGAGAGGGACAGAAGCAGTCTGTGATAGGATATAGAGGGACAGAAGCAGTCTGTGACAGAAGTATAGAGAGGGACAGAAGCAGTCTGTGATAGGATATAGAGGGACAGAAGCAGTCTGTGATAGAAGGATATAGAGGGACAGAAGCAGTCTGTGATAGAAGGATATAGAGGGACAGAAGCAGTCTGTGATAGAAGGATATAGAGGGACAGAAGCAGTCTGTGATAGAAGGATATAGAGGGACAGAAGCAGTCCATGATAGGATATAGAGGGACAGAAGCAGTCTGTGATAGAAGGATATAGAGGGGCAGAAGCAGTCTGTGACAGGATATAGAGGGACAGAAGCAGTCTGTGATAGAAGGATATAGAGGGACAGAAGCAGTCTGTGATAGAAGGATATAGAGGGACAGAAGCAGTCTGTGACAGAAAGATATAGAGGGACAGAAGCAGTCTGTGATAGAAGGATATAGAGGGACAGAAGCAGTCTGTGATAGAAGGATATAGAGGGACAGAAGCAGTCTGTGATAGAAGGATATAGAGGGACAGAAGCAGTCTGTGATAGAAGGATATAGAGGGACAGAAGCAGTCTATGATAGGATATAGAGGGACAGAAGCAGTCTGTGATAGGATATAGAGGGACAGAAGCAGTTTGTGACAGAAGTATATATATAGCGACAGAAGCAGTCTGTGACAGAAGTATAGAGAGAGACAGAAGCAGTCTGTGATAGGATATAGAGGGACAGAAGCAGTCTGTGACAGAAGTATAGAGAGGGACAGAAGCAGTCTGTGACAGAAGTATAGAGAGGGACAGAAGCAGTCTGTGATAGAAGGATATAGAGGGATAGATGCAGTCTGTGATAGAAGGATATAGAGGGACAGAAGGAGTCTGTGATAGAAGGATATAGAGGGACAGAAGCAGTCTGTGATAGGATATAGAGGGACAAAAGCAGTCTGTGACAGAAGGATATAGAGGGAAAGAAGCAGTCTGTGATAGAAGGATATAGAGGGATAGATGCAGTCTGTGATAGAAGGATATAGAGGGAAAGAAGCAGTCTGTGACAGAAGTATATATATAGGGCCAGAAGCAGTCTGTGACAGAAGTATAAAGAGGGAAAGAAGCAGTCTGTGACAGAAGTATAAAGAGGGAAAGAAGCAGTCTATGATAGGATATAGAGGGACAGAAGGAGTCTATGATAGGATGTAGAGGGGCAGAAGGAGTCTGACAGAAGGATATAGAGGGACAGAAGCAGTCTATGATAGAAGGATATAGAGGGATAGATGCAGTCTGTGATAGAAGGATATAGTGGGATAGATGCAGTCTGTGATAGAAGGATATAGAGGGACAGAAGTAGTCTGTGACAGAAGGATATAGAGGGACAGAAGGATATAGAGGGACAAAAGCAGTCTGTGACAGAAGGATATAGAGGGACAGAAGCAGTCTATGATAGGATATAGAGGGACAGAAGCTGTCTGTGACAGAAAGATATAGAGGGACAGAAGCAGTCTGTGACAGAAGGATATAGAGGGACAGAAGCAGTCTGTGACAGAAGGATATAGAGGGAAAGAAGCAGTCTGTGATAGAAAGATATAGAGGGACAGAAGGAGTCTGATAGGATGTAGAGGGGCAGAAGGAGTCTGACAGAAGGATATAGAGGGACAGAAGCAGTCTGTGATAGAAGGATACAGAGGGACAGAAGCAGTCTGTGATAGAAGGATATAGAGGGACAGAAGCAGTCTGTGATAGAAGGATATAGAGGGATAGAAGCAGTCTGTGACAGAAGGATATAGAGGGACAGAAGCAGTCTGTGATAGAAGGATATAGAGGGACAGAAGCAGTCTGTGATAGAAGGATATAGAGGGACAGAAGAAGTCTGACAGAAGGATATAGAGGGACAGAAGCAGTCTGTGACAGAAGGATATAGAGGGACAGAAGCAGTCTGTGACAGAAGGATATATCTGGACAGAAGCAGTCTGTGATAGAAGGATATAGAGGGACAGAAGCAGTCTGTGATAGAAGGATATAGAGGGACAGAAGCAGTCTGACAGAAGGATATAGAGGGACAGAAGGAGTCTGTGACAGAAGGATATAGAGGGATAGATGCAGTCTGTGATAGAAGGATATAGAGGGGCAGAAGCAGTCTGTGACAGAAGTATATAGAGGGACAGAAGCAGTCTATGATAGGATATAGAGGGACAGAAGCAGTCTATGATAGGATATAGAGGGACAGAAGCAGTCTATGATAGGATATAGAGGGACAGAAGCAGTCTATGGTAGGATATAGAGGGACAGAAGCAGTCTGTGATAGAAGGATATAGAGGGAAAGAAGCAGTCTGTGATAGGATATAGAGGGACAGAAGCAGTCTGTGATAGAAGGATATAGAGGGACAGAAGCAGTCTGTGATAGAAGGATATAGAGGGACAGAAGCAGTCTGTGATAGAAGGATATAGAGGGACAGAAGCAGTCTGTGATAGAAGGATATAGAGGGACAGAAGCTGTCTGTGATAGAAGGATATAGAGGGGCAGAAGCAGTCTATGATAGGATATAGAGAGACAGAAGCAGTCCATGATAGGATATAGAGGGACAGAAGCAGTCTGTGATAGGATATAGAGGGGCAGAAGCAGTCTGTGATAGGATATAGAGGGACAGAAGCAGTCTATGATAGGATATAGAGGGACAGAAGCAGTCTATGATAGGATATAGAGGGACAGAAGCAGTCTGTGATAGAAGGATATAGAGGGAAAGAAGCAGTCTGACAGAAGGATATAGAGGGAAAGAAGCAGTCTGACAGAAGGATATAGTCAGGGAATAGTTATAGGAAAGCTGTCAGATATTTTCTACCACACTATCCCCAGGTACAGATGGAGACGCTGATTCCAACGAGTCCTACCTTGCCTGGATCTGCCCGGCCTTTCGCCCGCAATTGTAGTTTTATTCTATGTTTATATCTTGCTGTAACTGGCACGGGAGGGGCTTCTGCAGCCTTACTGGCACTGACGTCAGCGCCGCTTATGAATATTCATCCCCCCTCCCTCCAGTTCTCCCTCTCTTCGCCGCTCCTAAGTGGAGGGAGGGGGATGAATATTCACAAGCGGCGCTGACGTCAGTGCCAGTCAGGCTGCAGAAGCCCCGCCCGTGCCAGTTACAGCAAGATTTCCACGTATAATAAAACTACAATTGCAGGCGAACGGCCGGGCGGATCCTGGCAAGGTAGGGCTCATTGGCGCTCAATCAGCATCTCCCACACTATCCTTCTGTACCTGTGGATAGTGTGGGAGAAAATATCTGACCGTTTTCCTTTTAAAGCCTTTTGCTTTTCTATCCAATAGTCATTAGGGTGTGTCTACATAAGGGGAGCTCAGTTCCAGCTTCAGGGCTGGTGATTGACATCTTGCATCCTGATTTCCTTTCATGCCTGACATGCTGCTATGGAGCCCTTGGTGAAACACTCCTTGTTTTTGTGCTGTAATCTACTATCGCTGTTTTAGCATGCACCTTGCATTTATCGTTGATATGTTCTGTGCTTTTACCCATGGTTAGATAGCATTCTGATAGTAGGTTTTACTCCATTTTTGTATAGTCTGTTTTAGGATTTGTATGTCCTTTCTGCTATGTATCTGTTCACACTGTTTTTTTTTTTTGTATCCGTTTATAACTAGGCATCTCTGTTACCTGTCCATGGAGACTCCATGTCTACTGGAGGTTTTCTGAGGGATTGCAATTATTCCTGTTTAGCAATAGATCTTTTACCTTTGTGTAGGGGACTCTGGGAGAATTGTTTATTCTCTTTGTCTACCAAGGTCTTCTGCGGGATTGAGCTAATTCCTGTTTGTTCCTGGAGTCTGTTCAGACTCATCAGTTTCCTTGTTTGGTGTTTTGAACTCTATATGTTTATTAGTTCTTATTCAGATCTATGGAGTTTTTGTACATGCACTTGGTTAGTGTTTTCCTCTGTGCTTTACCATTGATCTATAGTGTCCCCTGTGCTGCTCACTGATCTGTGTCCTCTGAACTTAATACTATAGAGTTCTATGTTCCTGTTATGTTACTGGTTTGTGACTATTTATTTGTATGTGTTTTTAAGGCCACTGCACTTTAGTTCAGGGAGGGACCGGCGCCCAGTTGTCGATCCACTAGTATGGATGGGCAAGTAGTAAACACTATGACCCCTGAAACAAGTGCGTAAATCCTACGCCAAAAACATATTAAGTACATAGAAAAAGAAGCGTATGCAGATCCATGATAAAATTAGCAAAATTTTATTGACATAAATACAAATTCAAATGCATACATTTAAAATTAACCCCATGAGAACATCATGAGCTTTCCCGGCCCCCCGCAGCCAGCTGGAGCGGAGCCGGTGTCCGATGCCTGCAGAAATCGTTCAGCAGGCATCGCGGCATATCGCCCAGGGGGGTCATGATCACCCCCCATGTCGGCGATGGCCGCATATCGCTGTACAATTCAGCCCAGCGATCTGCAGCGGATTCCGGGTCAATCGGGTCTCCAGTGATCCGGAATTACTGGCTGATCAGGGCCGTCTCTGACGTCCCCCAACAGCCATAGCCAGCAGGGGTGAGGTGGCACTGGTCGACAAATCAGGGCACCTGCTGTGGGTGTCACTCCCGCAACCTGCTCCGCCCCTCTTCCGGAGGACGTGAGCGGGTGCGGAAAGAGGACCCCGGCAGCTGGGGACCCCGATCCCCGGCAGCGATGTTGGGATCGGGGCCCCAGGAGCGGCGGCGACGAGGGACTGACCTGTGTGCGGGAGCAGCAGTTGGAGCTGAGTGACAGCCTCCTGCAACAGCTCCCAGCATGCAAAAAGGGCATGCTGGGAGCTGTAGTTATGCAACAGCAGGAGGCAGACCACCACAACTCCCAACATTCCCTTATGGACATGCTGGGACTTATAGTTTTGCAACAGCTGGAGGCACGTTTTTTCTATGGAAAAGTGTACCTTCAGCTGTTGTATAACTACAACTCCCAGCTTGCACAATCAGCTAAAGTGCATGCTGGGAGTTGTAGTGGTGCATCTGCTGGTTGCATAACTACAACTTCCAGCATGCCTGTTGGCTGTCAATGACTGCTGAGAGTTGTAGTTTTGCAACAACTGAAGACACACTGGTTGTGAAACGCAGAGTTTATTTTCACTTAACTCAGTGTTTCACGACCGGTGTGCCTCCAGCTGTTGCAAAACTACAACTCCCAGCATGCACTGATAGACCGTACATGCTAGGAGTTGTAGTTTTGCAACAGCTGGATGCCCCCCCCCCCCCAATGTGACTGTACCCTGTACATTCACATGGGGGGGGGGGACACTACAACTCCCAGCATGTACGGTCTATCAGTGCATGCTGGGAGTTGTAGTTTTGCAACAGCTGGAGGCACACTACTTTGGCTGGGGATGCTGGGGATTGTAGTTATGCAACAGCTGGAGACACACTGGTTTGCTACTTAACTCAGTGTTTCACAACCAGTGTGCCTTCAGCTGTTGCAAAACTACAACTCTCAGCAGTCACCGACAGCCATCGGGCATGCTGGGAGTTGTAGTTATGCAACCAGCAGATGCACCACTACAACTTCCAGCATGCACTTTAGCTGATTGTGCAAGCTGGGAGTTGTAGTTATAAAACAGCTGAAGGTACACTTTTCCATAGAAAAAACATGTCTCCAGCTGTTGCAAAACTATAAGTCCCAGCATGCCCATAAGGGAATGCTGGGAGTTGTGGTGGTCTGCCTCCTGCTGTTGCATAACTACAGCTCCCAGCATGCCCTTTTTGCCTGCTGGGAGCTGTTGCTAAGCAACGGCAGGATGCTGTCACTCAGCTCCAACTGCTGCTCCCGCACACAGGTCAGTCCCTCGTCGCTGCCGCTCCTGGGGCCCCAATCCCAACATTGACGCCAGGGATCGTGGTCCACAGCTGCCGGGGTCCTCTTCCCGCACCCGCTTTACAGTAAGTATCCGGCTGCAAGTTTGAGCTGCGGCAAATTTTCTGCTGCAGCTTAAACTGCCAGCGAGAAATTACTGTGAACCCCCGCCCGTGTGACTGTACCCTAAAAACACTACACTACACTAACACACAAAATAAAATAAAAAGTAAAAAACACTACATATACACATACCCCTATACAGTCCCCCTCCCCTCCCCAATAAAAATGAAAAACGTCTGGTACGCCACTGTTTCCAAAACGGAGCCTCCAGCTGTTGCAAAACAACTACTCCCAGTATTGCCAGATAGCCACTGACTGTCCAGGCATGCTGGGAGTTTTACAACAGCTGGAGGCCCCCTGTTTGGGAATCACTGGCGTAGAATTCCCTTATGTCCATCCCTATGCAAGTCCCTAATTTAGGCCTCAAATGCGCATGGCGCTCTCACTTTGGAGCCCTGTCGTATTTCAAGGCAACAGTTTAGGGCCACATATGGGGTATCGCCGTACTCGGGAGAAATTGTGTTACAAATTTTGGGGGGTATTTTCTGCTATTACCCTTTTTTAAAATGTAACATTTTTGGGAAAACAAGCATTTTAGGGAAAATAATTTTTTTTTTTTTTACATATGCAAAAGTCGTGAAACCCCTGTGGGGTATTAAGGTTCACTTTACCCCTTGTTACGTTCCCCGAGGGGTCTAGTTTCCAAAATGGTATGCTGTTTTTGCTGTTCTGGCACCATAGGGGCTTCCTAAATGCGGCATGCCCCCCGAGCAAAATCCTGCCGAACACTTTACATAGACATATGAGGTATGTCCTTACTCGAGAGAAATTGGGTTACAAATACAAGTAAAATTTTCTCCTTTTTACCCCTTGAAAAAAATTCAAAAATTGAGTTTACAAGAACATGAGAGTGTAAAATGAAGATTTTGAATTTTCTCCTTCACTTTGCTGCTATTCCTGTGAAACACCTAAAGGGTTAAAACACTTATTGAATGTCATTTTGAATACTTTGGGGGGTGTAGTTTTTATAATGGGGTCATTAATGGGGTATTTCTAATATGAAGACCCTTCAAATCCACTTCAAACCTGAACTGGTCCCTGAAAAATAGTGAGTTTGAAAATTTTGAGAAAAATGTGAGAATTGCTGCTGAACTTTGAGCCTCTGATGTCTCCAAAAGTAAAAACTCATCAATTTTATGATTCAAACATAAAGTAGACATATTGGAAATGTGAACCCAATTTTTTTTTATTTGGAATATCCATTTTCCTTACAAGCAGAGAGCTTCAAAGTTAGAAAAATGCAACATTTTCATTTTTTTTCATCAAATTTGGGGATTTTTCACCAAGAAAGGATGCAAGTTACCATAAAATGTTACCACTATGTTAAAGTAGAATATGTCACGAAAAAACAAATCAATAAGTAAAAGCATCAGGGTTATTAATGTTTAAAGTGACAGTGGTCAGATGTGCAAAAAATGTCCGAGTCCTTAAGGTGAAAAAGGGCTCAGTCCTTAAGGGGTTAAGTAAAATACATTTATATGGATCGCAGACAAAGCTGCATATCCACAGCCACAGAGGCACAGAAAATAAGAGGTGGTCCGGGAGGGCTCCAATGCTACCGTAATTGTGACTACAATAATATAGGGAAACACCTACAAGGGCCCAAAAGAAAATGACAATGATATAACAGTATAGTGTAGGGAGATAAGAATAACTTCCCCCAACTAAATATAGGAGTAGATGTATGTAAACTAATTCAGAGAGTCACCGCAAAAGAGTACCAAGCAAATAATACAATAAACAGTTATAGTTACCAGTAGACAGAGTAACACACGTGCACCAGACCACCCTCACCCAACGTTTCACCAATGAGGCTTCTTCCAGAAGTTTTAGGGTCAGTTTAGGACTCACTCTACCTGTCCCCTAGTTAGTCCCTGACACGGTCATCACTTTCCTGTTACCAGAACTACATACCGTATATACTCGAGTATAAGCCGACCCGAGTATAAGCCGAGACCCCTAATTTCAACCCAAAATCCCAGGAAAAGTTATTGACTCGAGTATAAGCCTAGGGTGGGAAATACCTCATCCCCCCCTGTCATCATCCAGACCCGTCATTAACATCCTCATCATCCCCTTGTCATCATCCCACACATCCCCCCTTCATCATCCCCTTGTCATCATCCCACACATCCCCTTATCATCCCACACATCCCCCCTTCATCATCCCCTTGTCATCATCCCACACATCCCCCCTTCATCATCCCCTTGTCATCATCCCACACATCCCCTTATCCCACACATCCCCCCTTCATCATCCCCTTGTCATCATCCCACACATCCCCTTATCCCACACATCCCCCCTTCATCATCCCCTTGTCATCATCCCACACATCCCCTTATCCCACACATCCCCCCTTCATCATCCCCTTGTCATCATCCCACACATCCCCCCTTCATCATCCCCTTGTCATCATCCCACACATCCCCTTATCATCCCACACATCCCCCCTTCATCATCCCCTTGTCATCATCCCACACATCCCCTTATCCCACACATCCCCCCTTCATCATCCCCTTGTCATCATCCCACACATCCCCCCTTCATCATCCCCTTGTCATCATCCCACACATCCCCTTATCATCCCACACATCCCCTTATCCCACACATCCCCCCTTCATCATCCCCTTGTCATCATCCCACACATCCCCCCTTCATCATCCCCTTGTCATCATCCCACACATCCCCCCTTCATCAACCCCTTGTCATCATCCCACACATCCCCTTATCATCCCACACATCCCCCCTTCATCATCCCCTTGTAATCATCCCACACCCCCCCCTTCATCATCCCCACCCCCCTTCATCATCCCCACACCCCCCCCCCCTTCATCATCCTCTTCTCATCATTCGCCCTCAGTGGTCTTCAACCTGCGGACCTCCAGAGGTTTCAAAACTACAACTCCCAGCAAGCCCGGGCAGCCATCGGCTGTCCGGGCTTGCTGGGAGTTGTAGTTTTGAAACCTCCGGAGTTCCGCAGGTTGAAGACCACTGCGGCCTTCAACATGCGGACCTCCAGAGGTTTCAAAACTACAACTCCCAGCAAGCCCGGGCAGCCATCGGCTGTCCGGGCTTGCTGGGAGTTGTAGTTTTGAAACCTCCGGAGGTCCGCAGGTTGAAGACCACTGCGGCCTTCAACATGCGGACCTCCAGAGGTTTCAAAACTACAACTCCCAGCAAGCCCGGGCAGCCATCGGCTGTCCGGGCTTGCTGGGAGTTGTAGTTTTGAAACCTCCGGAGGTCCGCAGGTTGAAGACCACTGCGGCCTTCAACATCATCCAGCCCCCTCTCACCCCCTTTAGTTCTGAGTACTCACCTCCGCTCGGTGCTGGTCCGGTCCTGCAGGGCTGTCCGGTAAGGAGGTGGTCCGGTGAGGAGGTGGTCCGGGCTGCTATCTTCACCGGGGGCGCCTCTTCTCCGCGCTTCCGGCCCGGAATAGAGCCGTTGCCTTGACAACGACGCATCTGCGTGGTTGTCAAGGCAACGTGACTATTCTGAGGCCGGGCCCGAAGCGCTTAGAAGAGGCCTCCCCGGTGAAGATAGCAGCCCGGACCACCTCCTCACCGGACCACCTCCTTACCGGACAGCCCTGCAGGACCGGACCAGCGCCGAGCGGAGGTGAGTACTCAGAACTAAAGGGGGTGAGAGGGGGCTGGATGATGTTGAAGGCCGCAGTGGTCTTCAACCTGCGGACCTCCGGAGGTTTCAAAACTACAACTCCCAGCAAGCCCGGACAGCCGATGGCTGCCCGGGCTTGCTGGGAGTTGTAGTTTTGAAACCTCTGGAGGTCCGCAGGTTGAAGACCACTGCGGGTGGGGGAGTTCACTCGAGTATAAGCCGAGGGGGGTGTTTTCAGCACGAAAAATCGTGCTGAAAAACTCGGCCTATACTCGAGTATATACGGTATAATGTTGGTACCAGGTCCCTATTGGCCTCTACCCGGCCTGGTAAGGCAGGGACCACATGGTGCCTCATGGTTCAGGCAGCATGAAAGCTCCTAAATTACAGGATTGAAGCAGCCTAAAAAACGTAACCAAGGGCTCGCTCACATTTCCATCGGGCACCGGTATATGGAGCTTGGTCGGCAAGTCCATCGCTGGAGTTTAGCGTAGAAACAAAATTTACTCTGGTAAAATTACCGGACCCCATTCAAGTCCAATGGGTTTTAAATGGGGCACAGTGGTGACCCGGGGGAGTCCATTGTGCTCCGACCATTTTTGGGGCCAAAAAAGAGCCAACCAGACCCTTAACGGGGCAGAGCACAACGACAATGTGAACTAAGCCTTACTCCTAAACTGCCACTGCTCCAGCACCACCACCGCCCCGACATCCCCCTTTTACTGGATCTATCACTTCTGATATCAATTTTTCTAGCCGCACAAAAGATTCACTCAGCCAAAGAACGAGCGCTTTCTCTCTTGTTGGCCATTCATGGGCCCCTTAAGGCTTCATTTACATATACTGTATGCATCTTCATTTTTTTTCCCCTCCGGTGTTGCAGAAAATGCACCAGATGGAAAAAGAAGCAAGAACTGATCTTATTCATTTAAATGGGACAGTTCACAATCATCTGGCATGAGACCTTATATATACAGGGTTGTGTCTGAGCTCTACAGGCAGTCTTTTCCACCTCATGGCTTGGTGTTTCCTCTGATATACATTGTCAGCTGTGAGATCTTATATAGACAGGGCTGTCTGATCTCTACAGGCAGTTCTTTCCCCTCATGACTTGGTGTTTGCTCTGATATACATGATCAGCTGTGAGATCTTATATAGACAGGGCTGTGTCTGATCTCTACAGGCAGTTCTTACCGCCTCATGGCTTGGTGTTTGCTCTGATATACATGATCAGCTGTGAGATCTTATATAGACAGGGCTGTCTGATCTCTACAGGCAGTTCTTACCGCCTCATGGCTTGGTGTTTGCTCTGATATACATTGTCAGCTGTGAGACCTTATATAGACAGGGCTGTGTCTGAGCTCTACAGGCAGTTCTTTCCCCCTCATATCTTGATGTTTGCTCTGATATACATTGTCAGCTGTGAGATCTTATATAGACAGGGCTGTGTCTGATCTCTACAGGCAGTTCTTTCCCCCTGTGAGACCTTATATAGACAGGGCTGTGTCTGATCTCTACAGGCAGTACTTTCCCCCTGTGAGACCTTATATAGACAGGGCTGTGTCTGAGCTCTACAGGCAGTTCTTTCCACCTCCTGGCTTGGTGATTGCTCTGATATACATTGTCAGCTGTGAGACCTTATATAGACAGGGCTGAGTCTGAGCTCTACAGGCAGTACTTTCCCCCTGTGAGACCTTATATAGACAGGGCTGAGTCTGAGCTCTACAGGCAGTACTTTACCCCTGTGAGACCTTATATAGACAGGGCTGAGTCTGAGCTCTACAGGCAGTACTTTCCCCCTGTGAGACCTTATATAGACAGGGCTGAGTCTGAGCTCTACAGGCAGTACTTTCCCCCTGTGAGACCTTATATAGACAGGACTGGGTCTGAGCTCTACAGGCAGTACTTTCCCCCTGTGAGACCTTATATAGACAGGGCTGTGTCTGATCTCTACAGGCAGTACTTTCCCCCTGTGAGACCTTATATAGACAGGACTGGGTCTGGTCCGATCAGATAAATTTACCACCAGCGACTCCAAAGTTACACATAAGTTTACCCTACACTGTCTTTTTTAGGGGCCCCCCTTGGAGGAATCGGAGGAGGGACCATCACTCGGAGCTGGCGTGGAGAGTTCTGCCGCTGGCAGCTGAATCCCGGTCTGTACCACTACAAGTCAGTGACCGAGAACCAGGTGCGTTACATTGTGATCCCCGTGAGATACATCGCACTATGGTGCTAGTGTGTCACACTGCTGTATAATGTGTTATCTTATTACTGTGTGATACTACAGAGTGTACTAGTGTGTGTGTTTGTGTGTTATACTACAGAGTGTGTACTAGTGTGTGTGTTTGTGTGTTATACTACAGAGTGTGTACTAGTGTGAGTGTGTATTAAACAAGAGAGTGTACTAGTGTGTGTATTATACTACAGAGTGTGTACTAGTGTGAGTGTGTATTATACAACAGAGAGTGTACTAGTGTGAGTGTGTATTATACTACAGAGTGTGTACTAGTGTGAGTGTGTATTATACAACAGAGAGTGTACTAGTGTGAGTGTGTATTATACTGCAGAGTGTGTACTAGTGTGAGTGTGTATTAAACAACAGAGAGTGTACTAGTGTGTGTATTATACTACAGAGTGTGTACTAGTGTGAGTGTGTATTATACAACAGAGAGTGTACTAGTGTGAGTGTGTATTATACTACAGTGTGTACTAGTGTGAGTGTGTATTATACAACAGAGAGTGTACTAGTGTGAGTGTGTATTATACTACAGAGTGTGTACTAGTGTGAGTGTGTATTATACTACAGAGTGTACTAGTGTGAGTGTGTATTATACTACAGAGTGTACTAGTGTGAGTGTGTATTATACTACAGAGTGTGTACTAGTGTGTGTATTATACTACAGAGTGTGTACTAGTGTGTGTATTATACTACAGAGTGTGTACTAGTGTGAGTGTGTATTATACTACAGAGTGTACTAGTGTGAGTGTGTATTATACTAGAGTTTGTACTAGTGTGAGTGTGTATTATACTACAGAGTGTGTACTAGTGTGAGTGTGTATTATACTACAGAGTGTGTACTAGTGTGATTGTGTATTATATTACAGAATGTACTAGTGTGAGTGTGTATTATACTACAGAGTGTACTAGTGTGAGTGTGTATTATAATAAAGAGTGTGTACTAGTGTGAGGGTGTATTATACTACAGAGTGTGTACTAGTGTGAGGGTGTATTATACTACAGAGTGTGTACTAGTGTGAGTGTGTATTATACTACAGAGTGTACTAGTGTGAGTGTGTATTATACTACAGAGTGTACTAGTGTTAGTTTGTATTATACTACAGAGTGTGTACTAGTGAGTGTGTATTATACTACAGAGTGTACTAGTGTGAGTGTCACACTAGTACACTCTGTAGTATAATAGACATTCACACTACTACACACTGTAGTATAATACACACTCACACTAGTACACTCTGTAGTATAATACACACTCACACTAGTACACTCTGTAGTATAATACACATACAAGTAAACAGTCTGTAGTATAATACACACACTAGTACACACTCTGTAGTATAATACACACTCACACTAGTACACTCTGTAGTATAATACACACTCACTAGTACACTCTGTAGTATAATACACACTCGCACTAGTACACTCTGTAGTATAATACACACTCGCACTAGTACACTCTGTAGTATAATACACACTCACACTAGTGCACTCTGTAGTGTAATACACACTCACACTAGTACACTCTAGTATAATACACACTCACACTAGTACACTCTGTAGTATAATACACACTCACACTAGTACACACTGTAGTATAATACAAACTAACACTAGTACACACTCTGCAGTATAATACACACTCACACTAGTACAAACTGTAGTATAATACACACTCACACTAGTACACTCTGTAGTATAATACACACTCACACTAGTACACTCTGTAGTATAATACACACTCACACTAGTACACTCTGTAGTATAATACACACACACACTAGTACACACTCTGTAGTATAATACACACACACACACACTAGTACACTCTGTAGTATAATACACACTCACACTAGTACTCTGTAGTATAATACACACTCACACTAGTACACACTCTGTAGTATAATACACACACTAGTACACACTCTGTAGTATAATACACACACACACTAGTACACTCTGTAGTATAATACACACTCACACTAGTACACACTCTGTAGTATAATACACACACTAGTACACACTCTGTAGTATAATACACGCTCACACTAGTACACTCTGTAGTATAATACACACTCACACTAGTACACTCTGTAGTATAATACACACTAACACTAGTACACTCTGTAGTATAATACACACTCACTAGTACACTCTGTAGTATAATACACACTCACCCTAGTACACTCTGTAGTATAATACACACACACTAGTACACTGTAGTATAATACACACACACACACTAGTACACTCTATAGTATAATACACACTCACACTAGTACACTCTAGTATAATACACACTCTGTAGTATAATACACACTCACACTAGTACACTCTGTAGTATAATACACACTCACACTAGTACACTCTGTAGTATAATACACACTCACACTAGTACACTCTGTAGTATAATACACACTCACACTAGTACACTCTGTAGTATAATACACACTCTGTAGTATAATACACACTCACACTAGTACACTCTGTAGTATAATACACACTCACTAGTACACTCTGTAGTATAATACACACTCACTAGTACACTCTGTAGTATAATACACACACACACTAGTACACTCTGTAGTATAATACACACACTAGTACACTCTGTAGTATAATACACACACTAGTACACTCTGTAGTATAATACACACTCGCACTAGTACACTCTGTAGTATAATACACACTCACACTAGTACACTCTAGTATAATACACACTCACACTAGTACACTCTGTAGTATAATACACACACACTAGTACACTGTAGTATAATACACACACACACACTAGTACACTCTGTAGTATAATACACACTCACACTAGTACACACTGTAGTATAATACTAACTAACACTAGTACACACTCTGCAGTATAATACACACTCACACTAGTACACACTCTGTAGTATAATACACACACACACTAGTACACTCTGTAGTATAATACACACTCACACTAGTACTCTGTAGTATAATACACACTCACACTAGTACACACTCTGTAGTATAATACACACTCACACTAGTACACTCTGTAGTATAATACACACACACTAGTACACTGTAGTATAATACACTCACACACTAATACACTCTGTAGTATAATACACACTTCCACACTAATACACTCTGTAGTATAATACACACTCACACTAGTACACACTCTGTAGTATAATTCACACTAGTACACTCTGTAGTATAATACACACACACACTAGTACACTCTGTAGTATAATACACACTCACACTAGTACACTCTGTAGTATAATACACACTCTGTAGTATAATACACACTCACACTAGTACACACTCTGTAGTATAATACACACTCACACTAGTACACTCTGTAGTATAATACACACACACACTAGTACACACTCTGTAGTATAATACACACACACACACTAGTACACTCTAGTATAATACACACTCACACTAGTACTCTGTAGTATAATACACACTCACACTAGTACACACTCTGTAGTATAATACACACACTAGTACACACTCTGTAGTATAATACACACACACACACTAGTACACTCTGTAGTATAATACACACTCACACTAGTACACACTCTGTAGTATAATACACACACTAGTACACACTCTGTAGTATAATACACGCTCACACTAGTACACTCTGTAGTATAATACACACTCACACTAGTACACTCTGTAGTATAATACACACTCACACTAGTACACTCTGTAGTATAATACACACTAACACTAGTACACTCTGTAGTATAATACACACTCACTAGTACACTCTGTAGTATAATACACACTCACACTAGTACACTCTGTAGTATAATACACACACACTAGTACACTGTAGTATAATACACACACACACACTAGTACACTCTGTAGTATAATACACACTCACACTAGTACACACTCTGTAGTATAATTCACACTAGTACACTCTGTAGTATAATACACACACACACACTAGTACACTCTGTAGTATAATACACACTCACACTAGTACACTCTGTAGTATAATACACACTCTGTAGTATAATACACACTCACACTAGTACACTCTGTAGTATAATACACACTCACACTAGTACACTCTAGTATAATACACACTCACACTAGTACACTCTGTAGTATAATACACACACTAGTACACTCTGTAGTATAATACACTCTCACACTAGTACACACTGTAGTATAATACTAACTAACACTAGTACACACTCTGCAGTATAATACACACTCACACTAGTACACACTCTGTAGTATAATACACACACACACTAGTACACTCTGTAGTATAATACACACTCACACTAGTACTCCGTAGTATAATACACACTCACACTAGTACACACTCTGTAGTATAATACACACACTAGTACACTCTGTAGTATAATACACACTCACACTAGTACACACTCTGTAGTATAATACACACACTAGTACACACTCTGTAGTATAATACACACTCACACTAGTACACTCTGTAGTATAATACACACTCACACTAGTACACTCTGTAGTATAATACACACTCTGTAGTATAATACACACTCACACTAGTACACTCTGTAGTATAATACACACTCACACTAGTACACTCTAGTATAATACACACTCACACTAGTACACTCTGTAGTATAATACACACACTAGTACACTCTGTAGTATAATACACTCTCACACTAGTACACACTGTAGTATAATACTAACTAACACTAGTACACACTCTGCAGTATAATACACACTCACACTAGTACACACTCTGTAGTATAATACACACACACACTAGTACACTCTGTAGTATAATACACACTCACACTAGTACTCCGTAGTATAATACACACACACACTAGTACACACTCTGTAGTATAATACACACACTAGTACACTCTGTAGTATAATACACACTCACACTAGTACACTCTGTAGTATAATACACACACACTAGTACACTGTAGTATAATACACTCACACACTAGTACACACTCTGTAGTATAATTCACAACTAGTACACTCTGTAGTATAATACACACACACACTAGTACACTCTGTAGTATAATACACACTCACACTAGTACACTCTGTAGTATAATACACACTCACACTAGTACACTCTGTAGTATAATACACACTCACACTAGTACACTCTGTAGTATAATACACACTGTAGTATAATACACACTCACACTAGTACACTCTGTAGTATAATACACACTCACACTAGTACACTCTGTAGTATAATACACACTCACACTAGTACACTCTGTAGTATAATACACACTCACACTAGTACACTCTGTAGTATAATACACACTCACACTAGTACACTCTGTAGTATAATACACACTCACACTAGTACACTCTGTAGTATAATACACCCTCACACTAGTACACTCTGTAGTATAATACACCCTCACACTAGTACACACTCTGTAGTATAATACACACTCACACTAGTACACACTCTGTAGTATAATACACCCTCACACTAGTACACACTCTGTAGTATAATACACACTCACACTAGTACACTCTGTAGTATAATACACACTCACACTAGTACACACTGTAGTATTATACACACTCACACTAGTACACACTCTGTAGTATAATACACACTCACACTAGTACACTCTGTAGTATAATACACACTCACACTAGTACACTCTAGTATAATACACACTCACACTAGTACACTCTGTAGTATAATACACACTCACACTAGTACACTCTGTAGTATAATACACACTCACACTAGTACACTCTAGTATAATACATACTCACACTAGTACACTCTGTAGTATAATACACACTCACACTAGTACACTCTGTAGTATAATACACACACTAGTACACTCTTTAGTATTATACACACTCACACTAGTACACACTGTAGTATAATACACACTCACACTAGTACACACTCTGTAGTATAATACACCCTCACACTAGTACACACTGTAGTATAATACACACACACACTAGTACACTCTGTAGTATAATACACACACACACACTAGTACACTCTGTAGTATAATACACACACACTAGTACACACTGTAGTATAATACACACTCACACTAGTACACACTGTAGTATAATACACACTCACACTAGTACACACTCTGCAGTATAATACACACTCACACTAGTACACACTCTGTAGTATAATACACACTCACACTAGTACACTCTGTAGTATAATACACACACACTAGTACACACTGTAGTATTATACACACTCACACTAGTACACACTCTGTAGTATAATACACCCTCACACTAGTACACTCTGTAGTATAATACACACACTCACACTAGTACACACTGTAGTATTATACACACTCACACTAGTACACACTCTGTAGTATAATACACCCTCACACTAGTACACTCTGTAGTATAATACACACACTCACACTAGTACACACTCTGTAGTATAATACACACTCACACTAGTACACACTCTGTAGTATAATACACACACTCACACTAGTACACTCTGTAGTATAATACACACACTCACACTAGTACACACTCTGTAGTATAATACACACTCACACTAGTACACTCTGTAGTATAATACACACTCACACTAGTACACACTCTGTAGTATAATACACCCTCACACTAGTTCACTGTGTAGTATAATACACACTCACACTAGTACACTGTGTAGTATAATGCACACTCACACTAGTACACACTCTGTAGTATAATACACACTCACATTAGTACACTCTGTAGTATAATACACACTCACACTAGTACACTCTGTAGTATAATACACCCTCACACTAGTACACACTCTGTAGTATAATACACACTCACACTAGTACACTCTGTAGTATAATACACACTCACACTAGTACACTCTGTAGTATAATACACACTCACACTAGTACACACTCTGTAGTATAATTCACACTAGTACACTCTGTAGTATAATACACACACACACTAGTACACTCTGTAGTATAATACACACTCACACTAGTACACTCTAGTATAATACACACTCTGTAGTATAATACACACTCACACTAGTACACTCTGTAGTATAATACACACTCACACTAGTACACTCTGTAGTATAATACACACTCACACTAGTACACTCTGTAGTATAATACACACTCACACTAGTACACACTGTAGTATAATACACACTCTGTAGTATAATACACACTCACACTAGTACACTCTGTAGTATAATACACACTCACACTAGTACACTCTGTAGTATAATACACACACTAGTACACTCTGTAGTATAATACACACTCACACTAGTACACACTGTAGTATAATACTAACTAACACTAGTACACACTCTGCAGTATAATACACACTCACACTAGTACACACTCTGTAGTATAATACACACACACACTAGTACACTCTGTAGTATAATACACACTCACACTAGTACTCTGTAGTATAATACACACTCACACTAGTACACACTCTGTAGTATAATACACACACTAGTACACTCTGTAGTATAATACACACTCACACTAGTACACACTCTGTAGTATAATACACACACTAGTACACACTCTGTAGTATAATACACACTCACACTAGTACACTCTGTAGTATAATACACACTCACACTAGTACACTCTGTAGTATAATACACACTCACACTAGTACACTCTGTAGTATAATACACACACACTAGTACACTGTAGTATAATACACTCACACACTAATACACTCTGTAGTATAATACACACTCACACTAGTACACACTCTGTAGTATAATTCACACTAGTACACTCTGTAGTATAATACACACACACACTAGTACACTCTGTAGTATAATACACACTCACACTAGTACACTCTGTAGTATAATACACACTCACACTAGTACACTCTGTAGTATAATACACACTGTAGTATAATACACACTCACACTAGTACACTCTGTAGTATAATACACACTCACACTAGTACACTCTGTAGTATAATACACACTCACACTAGTACACTCTGTAGTATAATACACACTCACACTAGTACACTCTGTAGTATAATACACACTCACACTAGTACACTCTGTAGTATAATACACCCTCACACTAGTACACACTCTGTAGTATAATACACACTCACACTAGTACACACTCTGTAGTATAATACACCCTCACACTAGTACACACTCTGTAGTATAATACACACTCACACTAGTACACTCTGTAGTATAATACACACTCACACTAGTACACACTGTAGTATTATACACACTCACACTAGTACACTCTGTAGTATAATACACACTCACACTAGTACACTCTGTAGTATAATACACACACACTAGTACACTGTAGTATAATACACTCACTCACTAATACACTCTGTAGTATAATACACACTCACACTAGTACACACTCTGTAGTATAATTCACACTAGTACACTCTGTAGTATAATACACACACACACTAGTACACTCTGTAGTATAATACACACTCACACTAGTACACTCTGTAGTATAATACACACTCACACTAGTACACTCTGTAGTATAATACACACTGTAGTATAATACACACTCACACTAGTACACTCTGTAGTATAATACACACTCACACTAGTACACTCTGTAGTATAATACACCCTCACACTAGTACACACTCTGTAGTATAATACACACTCACACTAGTACACTCTGTAGTATAATACACACTCACACTAGTACACACTGTAGTATTATACACACTCACACTAGTACACACTCTGTAGTATAATACACACTCACACTAGTACACTCTGTAGTATAATACACACTCACACTAGTACACTCTAGTATAATACACACTCACACTAGTACACTCTAGTATAATACATACTCACACTAGTACACTCTGTAGTATAATACACACTCACACTAGTACACTCTGTAGTATAATACACACACTAGTACACTCTTTAGTATTATACACACTCACACTAGTACACACTGTAGTATAATACACACTCACACTAGTACACACTCTGTAGTATAATACACCCTCACACTAGTACACACTGTAGTATAATACACACACACACTAGTACACTCTGTAGTATAATATACACACACACACTAGTACACTCTGTAGTATAATACACACACACTAGTACACACTGTAGTATAATACACACTCACACTAGTACACACTGTAGTATAATACACACTCACACTAGTACACACTCTGCAGTATAATACACACTCACACTAGTACACACTCTGTAGTATAATACACACTCACACTAGTACACTCTGTAGTATAATACACACACACTAGTACACACTGTAGTATTATACACACTCACACTAGTACACACTCTGTAGTATAATACACCCTCACACTAGTACACTCTGTAGTATAATACACACACTCACACTAGTACACACTGTAGTATTATACACACTCACACTAGTACACACTCTGTAGTATAATACACCCTCACACTAGTACACTCTGTAGTATAATACACACACTCACACTAGTACACACTCTGTAGTATAATACACACTCACACTAGTACACACTCTGTAGTATAATACACACACTCACACTAGTACACTCTGTAGTATAATACACACACTCACACTAGTACACACTCTGTAGTATAATACACACTCACACTAGTACACTCTGTAGTATAATACACACTCACACTAGTACACACTCTGTAGTATAATACACCCTCACACTAGTTCACTGTGTAGTATAATACACACTCACACTAGTACACTGTGTAGTATAATGCACACTCACACTAGTACACACTCTGTAGTATAATACACACTCACATTAGTACACTCTGTAGTATAATACACACTCACACTAGTACACTCTGTAGTATAATACACCCTCACACTAGTACACACTCTGTAGTATAATACACACTCACACTAGTACACTCTGTAGTATAATACACACTCACACTAGTACACTCTGTAGTATAATACACACTCACACTAGTACACACTCTGTAGTATAATTCACACTAGTACACTCTGTAGTATAATACACACACACACACTAGTACACTCTGTAGTATAATACACACTCACACTAGTACACTCTAGTATAATACACACTCTGTAGTATAATACACACTCACACTAGTACACTCTGTAGTATAATACACACTCACACTAGTACACTCTGTAGTATAATACACACTCACACTAGTACACTCTGTAGTATAATACACACTCACACTAGTACACACTGTAGTATAATACACACTCTGTAGTATAATACACACTCACACTAGTACACTCTGTAGTATAATACACACTCACACTAGTACACTCTGTAGTATAATACACACACTAGTACACTCTGTAGTATAATACACACTCACACTAGTACACACTGTAGTATAATACTAACTAACACTAGTACACACTCTGCAGTATAATACACACTCACACTAGTACACACTCTGTAGTATAATACACACACACACTAGTACACTCTGTAGTATAATACACACTCACACTAGTACTCTGTAGTATAATACACACTCACACTAGTACACACTCTGTAGTATAATACACACACTAGTACACTCTGTAGTATAATACACACTCACACTAGTACACACTCTGTAGTATAATACACACACTAGTACACACTCTGTAGTATAATACACACTCACACTAGTACACTCTGTAGTATAATACACACTCACACTAGTACACTCTGTAGTATAATACACACTCACACTAGTACACTCTGTAGTATAATACACACACACTAGTACACTGTAGTATAATACACTCACACACTAATACACTCTGTAGTATAATACACACTCACACTAGTACACACTCTGTAGTATAATTCACACTAGTACACTCTGTAGTATAATACACACACACACTAGTACACTCTGTAGTATAATACACACTCACACTAGTACACTCTGTAGTATAATACACACTCACACTAGTACACTCTGTAGTATAATACACACTCACACTAGTACACTCTGTAGTATAATACACACTCTGTAGTATAATACACACTCACACTAGTACACTCTGTAGTATAATACACACTCACACTAGTACACTCTGTAGTATAATACACACTCACACTAGTACACTCTGTAGTATAATACACACTCACTAGTACACTCTGTAGTATAATACACACTCTGTAGTATAATACACACTCACACTAGTACACTCTGTAGTATAATACACACTCACACTAGTACACTCTGTAGTATAATACACACTCACACTAGTACACTCTGTAGTATAATACACACTCACACTAGTACACTCTGTAGTATAATACACACTCACACTAGTACACTCTGTAGTATAATACACACTCTGTAGTATAATACACACTCACACTAGTACACTCTGTAGTATAATACACACTCACACTAGTACACTCTGTAGTATAATACACACTCACACTAGTACACTCTGTAGTATAATACACACTCACACTAGTACACTCTGTAGTATAATACACACTCACACTAGTACACTCTGTAGTATAATACACACTCACACTAGTACACTCTGTAGTATAATACACACTCACACTAGTACACTCTGTAGTATAATACACACTCACACTAGTACACTCTGTAGTATAATACACCCTCACACTAGTACACACTCTGTAGTATAATACACACTCACACTAGTACACACTCTGTAGTATAATACACCCTCACACTAGTACACACTCTGTAGTATAATACACACTCACACTAGTACACTCTGTAGTATAATACACACTCACACTAGTACACACTGTAGTATAATACACACACTAGTACACTCTTTAGTATTATACACACTCACACTAGTACACACTGTAGTATAATACACACTTACACTAGTACACACTCTGTAGTATAATACACCCTCACACTAGTACACACTGTAGTATAATACACACACACACTAGTACACTCTGTAGTATAATACACACACACACACTAGTACACTCTGTAGTATAATACACACACACTAGTACACACTGTAGTATAATACACACTCACACTAGTACACACTGTAGTATAATACACACTCACACTAGTACACACTCTGCAGTATAATACACACTCACACTAGTACACACTCTGTAGTATAATACACACTCACACTAGTACACTCTGTAGTATAATACACACACTGACACTAGTACACACTGTAGTATTATACACACTCACACTAGTACACACTCTGTAGTATAATACACACACTGACACTAGTACACACTGTAGTATTATACACACTCACACTAGTACACACTCTGTAGTATAATACACCCTCACACTAGTACACTCTGTAGTATAATACACACTCACACTAGTACACTCTGTAGTATAATACACACACACACACACTAGTACACTCTGTAGTATAATACACACACACTAGTACACACTGTAGTATAATACACACTCACACTAGTACACACTGTAGTATAATACACACTCACACTAGTACACACTCTGCAGTATAATACACACTCACACTAGTACACACTCTGTAGTATAATACACCCTCACACTAGTACACTCTGTAGTATAATACACACTCACACTAGTACACTCTGTAGTATAATACACACACTCACACTAGTACACACTCTGTAGTATAATACACACTCACACTAGTACACTCTGTAGTATAATACACACACTCACACTAGTACACACTCTGTAGTATAATACACACTCACACTAGTACACACTCTGTAGTATAATACACACTCACACTAGTACACTCTGTAGTATAATACACCCTCACACTAGTACACACTCTGTAGTATAATACACCCTCACACTAGTTCACTGTGTAGTATAATACACACTCACACTAGTACACTGTGTAGTATAATGCACACTCACATTAGTACACTCTGTAGTATAATACACACTCACACTAGTACACTCTGTAGTATAATACACCCTCACACTAGTACACACTCTGTAGTATAATACACACTCACACTAGTACACTCTGTAGTATAATACACACTCACACTAGTACACTCTGTAGTATAATACACACTCACACTAGTACACTCTGTAGTATAATACACACTCACACTAGTTCACTCTGTAGTATAATACACACTCACACTAGTACACTCTGTAGTATAATACACACTCACACTAGTACACACTCTGTAGTATAATACACACTCACACTAGTACACACTCTGTAGTATAATACACATTACTATAGTATGTGTGTATTATATTACAGTATGTGTGTATTATACTACAGTATGTGTGTATTATACTACAGTATGTGTGTATTATACTACAGTATGTGTGTATTATACTACAGTATGTGTGTGTATTATACTACAGTATGTGTGTGTTATACTACAGTATGTGTATATATTACTACAGTATGTGTGTATTATACTACAGTATGTGTATATATTACTATAGTATGTGTGTACATATTACTACAGTATGTGTATATTACTACAGTATGTGTGTATTATACTACAGTATGTGTGTATATATTACTATAGTATGTGTGTATATATTACTATAGTATGTATGTATTATACTACAGTGTGTATATATTACTAAAGTATGTGTGTGTATATATTACTATAGTATGTGTGTATTATTCTACAGTATGTGTGTGTATATTACTACAGTATGTGTGTATATATTACTACAGTATGTCTATATATTACTACAGTATGTGTGTATATATTACTACAGTATGTGTGTATATATTACTACAGTATGTGTGTATTATACTACAGTATGTGTGTATATATTACTATAGTATGTGTGTATTATACTACAGTATGTGTGTATATATTACTACAGTATGTGTGTATATATTACTACAGTATGTGTGTATATATTACTACAGTATGTGTGTATATATTACTACAGTATGTGTGTATATATTACTACAGTATGTGTGTATATATTACTACAGTATGTGTGTGTATATATTACTACAGTATGTGTGTGTATATTACTATAGTATGTGTGTATTATACTACAGTATGTGTGTATATATTACTACAGTATGTGTGTGTATATTACTATAGTATGTGTGTATATATTACTACAGTATGTGTGTATATTACTATAGTATGTGTGTGTATATTACTACAGTATGTGTGTGTATATTACTATAGTATGTGTGTGTATATTACTATAGTATGTGTGTATTATTCTACAGTATGTGTGTATTATACTACAGAATGTGTGTATTATTCTACAGTATGTGTGTATTATACTACAGTATGTGTGTATATATTACTATAGTATGTGTGTATATATTACTACAGTATGTGTATGTATTACTACAGTATGTGTGTATTATACTACAGTATGTGTGTATATATTACTATAGTATGTGTGTATATATTACTATAGTATGTGTGTATTATACTACAGTATGTGTGTATATATTACTATAGTATGTGTGTATATATTACTATAGTATGTGTGTATTATACTACAGTATGTGTGTATATATTACTACAGTATGTGTATTATACTACAGTATGTGTGTATATATTACTACAGTATGTGTGTGTATATATTACTATAGTATGTGTGTATATATTACTACAGTATGTGGGTATATTACTATAGTATGTGTGTATTATACTACAGTATGTGTGTATATATTACTATAGTAAGTGTGTATTATACTACAGTATGTGTATATATTACTATAGTATGTGTGTGTATATTACTACAGTATGTGTGTATATTACTATAGTTTGTGTGTATATATTACTACAGTATGTGTATATATTACTATAGTATGTGGGTATTATACTACAGTATGTGTGTATATATTACTACAGTATGTGTGTATTATACTACAGTATGTGTGTATTATACTACAGTATGTGTGTATATATTACTACAGTATGTGTGTATTATACTACAGTATGTGTGTATATTACTATAGTATGTGTGTATATTACTATAGTATGTGTGTATTATACTACAGTATGTGTGTATATATTACTACAGTATGTGGGTATTATACTACAGTATGTGTGTATATATTACTACAGTATGTGTGTATTATACTACAGTATGTGTGTATTATACTACAGTATGTGTGTATATTACTATAGTATGTGGGTATTATACTACAGTATGTGTGTATATATTACTACAGTATGTGTGTATTATACTACAGTATGTGTGTATATATTACTACAGTATGTGTGTATTATACTACAGTATGTGTGTATTATACTACAGTATGTGTGTATATTACTATAGTATGTGTGTATTATACTACAGTATGTGTGTATATATTACTACAGTATGTGGGTATTATACTACAGTATGTGTGTATATATTACTACAGTATGTGTGTATTATACTACAGTATGTGTGTATTATACTACAGTATGTGTATATTACTATAGTATGTGTGTATTATACTACAGTATGTGTGTATATATTACTATAGTAAGTGTGTATTATACTACAGTATGTGTATATATTACTATAGTATGTGTGTGTATATTACTATAGTATGTGTGTATATTACTACAGTATGTGTGTGTATATTACTATAGTATGTGTGTATATATTACTACAGTATGTGGGTATTATACTACAGTATGTGTGTATATATTACTACAGTATGTGGGTATTATACTACAGTATGTGTGTATATATTACTACAGTATGTGGGTATTATACTACAGTATGTGTGTATATATTACTATAGTATGTGTGTGTATTATACTTCAGTATGTGTGTATTATACTGCAGTATGTGTGTGTATATTACTACAGTATGTGTGTATTATACTACAGTATGTGTGTATATATTACTACAGTATGTGTGTGTATATTACTATAGTATGTGTGTGTATTATACTACAGTATGTGTGTGTTATACTACAGTATGTGTATATATTACTACAGTATGTGTGTATTATACTACAGTATGTGTATATATTACTATAGTATGTGTGTGTATATTACTATAGTATGTGTGTGTATATTACTACAGTATGTGTGTGTATATTACTACAGTATGTGTGTATTATACTACAGTATGTGTGTGTATATTATTATAGTATGTGTGTATATATTACTACAGTATGTGTGTATTATACTACAGTATGTGTATATATTACTATAGTATGTGTGTATTATACTACAGTATGTGTGTATATATTACTATAGTATGTGTGTATTATTCTACAGTATGTGTGTATATATTACTATAGTATGTGTGTATTATACTACAGTATGTGTGTATTCTACTACAGTATGTGTGTGTATATTACTATAGTATGTGTGTATATATTACTACAGTATGTGGGTATTATACTACAGTATGTGTGTATTATACTACAGTATGTGTGTATATATTACTACAGTATGTGTGTATTATACTACAGTATGTGTGTATATATTACTATAGTATGTGTGTGTATATTACTACAGTATGTGTGTATTATACTACAGTATGTGTGTGTATATTACTACAGTATGTGTGTATTATACTACAGTATGTGTGTATTATTCTACAGTATGTGTGTATTATACTACAGTATGTGTGTGTATATTACTACAGTATGTGTGTATTATACTACAGTATGTGTGTGTATATTACTACAGTATGTGTGTATTATACTACAGTATGTGTGTGTATATTACTACAGTATGTGTGTATTATACTACAGTATGTGTGTGTATATTACTACAGTATGTGTGTATTATACTACAGTATGTGTGTATTATACTACAGTATGTGTGTATTGTACTACAGTATGTGTGTATTGTACTACAGTATGTGTGTATTGTACTACAGTATGTGTGTATTATACTACAGTATGTGTGTATTACTATAGTATGTGTGCATATATTACTACAGTATGTGTATATATTACTACAGTATGTGTGTATATATTACTATAGTATGTGTGTATTATACTACAGTATGTGTGTATTACTATAGTATGTGTGTATATATTACTACAGTATGTGTGTATTATACTACAGTATGTGTATATATTACTATAGTATGTGTGTATATATTACTACAGTATGTGTGTATATATTACTATAGTATGTGTGTATTATACTACAGTATGTGTGTATTACTATAGTATGTGTGTATATATTACTACAGTATGTGTGTATTATACTACAGTATGTGTATATATTACTACAGTATGTGTATATATTACTACAGTATGTGTGTATATATTACTACAGTATGTGTGTATTATACTACAGTATGTGTGTATTATTCTACAGTATGTGTGTATTATACTACAGTATGTGTGTATTATACTACAGTATGTGTGTATTATACTACAGTATGTGTGTATTATACTACAGTATGTGTGTATTATACTACAGTATGTGTGTATTATACTACAGTATGTGTGTATTATACTACAGTATGTGTGTATATATTACTATAGTATGTGTGTATTATACTACAGTATGTGTATATATTACTACAGTATGTGTGTATATATTACTATAGTATGTGTGTATTATACTACAGTATGTGTGTATTATTCTACAGTATGTGGGTATTATACTACAGTATGTGTGTATTATACTACAGTATGTGTGTGTATATTACTACAGTATGTGTGTATATATTACTACAGTATGTGTGTATTATACTACAGTATGTGTGTGTATATTACTACAGTATGTGTATATATTACTATAGTATGTGTATATATTACTACAGTATGTGTGTATATATTACTATAGTATGTGTGTATTATACTACAGTATGTGTGTATATATTACTATAGTATGTGTGTGTTATACTACAGTATGTGTGTGTATATGACTATAGTATGTGTGTATTATTCTACAGTATGTGGGTATTATACTACAGTATGTGTGTATTATACTACAGTATGTGTGTATATATTACTATAGTATGTGTGTATTATACTACAGTATGTGTGTATTATTCTACAGTATGTGGGTATTATACTACAGTATGTGTGTATTATACTACAGTATGTGTGTGTATATTACTACAGTATGTGTGTATATATTACTACAGTATGTGTGTATTATACTACAGTATGTGTGTGTATATTACTACAGTATGTGTATATATTACTATAGTATGTGTATATATTACTACAGTATGTGTGTATATATTACTATAGTATGTGTGTATTATACTACAGTATGTGTGTATATATTACTATAGTATGTGTGTGTTATACTACAGTATGTGTGTGTATATGACTATAGTATGTGTGTATTATTCTACAGTATGTGGGTATTATACTACAGTATGTGTGTATTATACTACAGTATGTGTGTATATATTACTATAGTATGTGTGTATTATACTACAGTATGTGTATATATTACTATAGTATGTGTGTATATATTACTATAGTATGTGTGTATTATACTACAGTATGTGTGTATATATTACTATAGTATGTGTGTATATATTACTATAGTATGTGTGTACTATACTGCATTGTGTTTTTTACAATGTGTGTATATTTTTGCAGTCTGTGCTCATATAAAATGGCGCTGATTGTGTTGTTTGTGCAGTTCACCGTCTGTGTCCGGCGCCGCGGTCAGACAGTCTACCAGCAGGTCCTTTCCACCGAGCGTCCTCACACCCTGCAAGGATGGAACTGGGGTTATAGTGGCACTCAGGCTTATTACCATGCCTTGTATCCTAGAGCCTGGACCGTCTATTACCTGCCCGGGCAGAGTATTACTTTAACTTGCCGACAGGTATCTCCCATCATTCCTCATGACTATAAGGTAAGAGACATTATGTCAACTGTGGTTGGGGTAACTCTACCTCTACAGTAGACTATAGGATCATTGACGTCCATATATAGGTACAGTTGTTGTTCATTTGTGCTGTAAGGTTAGGGTTCCACCATATAAAGGTCAGGTACAGGTGTACTGTAAGATTAAGGTTCCACTATATAAGGCCAGGTACAGGTGTGTTGTAAGGTTAGGGTTGTACCATGTAGGGTCAGGTACAGATGTACTGTAAGGTTAAGGTTCCACTATATAAGGTCAGGTACAGTTGTGCTGTAAGGTTAAGGTTCCACTATATATAGGGTCAGGTACAGTTGTGCTGTAAGGTTAAGGTTCCACTATATAGGGTCAGGTACAGGTGTGCTGTAAGGTTAAGGTTCCACTATATAGGGTCAGGTACAGTTGTGCTGTAAGGTTAAGGTTCCACTATATATAGGGTCAGGTACAGTTGTGCTGTAAGGTTAATGTTCCACTATATAGGGTCAGGTACAGTTGTGGTGTAAGGTTAAGGTTCCACTATATAGGGTCAGGTACAGTTGTGCTGTAAGGTTAAGGTTCCACTATATAGGGTCAGGTAAAGTTGTGCTGTAAGGTTAGGGTTCCACTATATAGGGTCAGGTACAGTTGTGCTGTAAGGTTAAGGTTCCACTATATAGGGTCAGGTACAGTTGTGCTGTAAGGTTAAGGTTCCACTATATAGGGTCAGGTACAGTTGTACTGTAAGGTTAAGGTTCCACTATATAGGGTCAGGTACAGTTGTGCTGTAAGGTTAAGGTTCCACTATATATATTGTCAGGTACAGTTGTGGTGTAAGGTTAAGGTTCCACTATATAGGGTCAGGTACAGTTGTGGTGTAAGGTTAAGGTTCCACTATATAGGGTCAGGTACAGTTGTGCTGTAAGGTTAAGGTTCCACTATATAAGGTCAGGTACAGATGTACTGTAAGGTTAAGGTTCCACTATATAAGGTCAGGTACAGTTGTGCTGTAAGGTTAAGGTTCCACTATATAGGGTCAGGTACAGATGTACTGTAAGGTTAAGGTTCCACTATATAAGGTCAGGTACAGTTGTGCTGTAAGGTTAAGGTTCCACTATATAGGGTCAGGTACAGTTGTACTGTAAGGTTAAGGTTCCACTATATAAGGCCAGGTACAGGTGTGTTGTAAGGTTAGGGTTGTACCATGTAGGGTCAGGTACAGATGTACTGTAAGGTTAAGGTTCCACTATATAAGGTCAGGTACAGTTGTGCTGTAAGGTTAAGGTTCCACTATATAGGATCAGGTACAGTTGTGCTGTAAGGTTAAGGTTCCACTATATATAGGGTCAGGTACAGTTGTGCTGTAAGGTTAAGGTTCCACTATATAGGGTCAGGTACAGTTGTGCTGTAAGGTTAAGGTTCCACTATATAGGGTCAGGTACAGGTGTGCTGTAAGGTTAGGGTTCCACTATATAGGGTCAGGTACAGTTGTGGTGTAAGGTTAAGGTTCCACTATATAGGGTCAGGTACAGTTGTGCTGTAAGGTTAAGGTTCCACTATATAGGGTCAGGTACAGTTGTGCTGTAAGGTTAAGGTTCCACTATATAGGGTCAGGTACAGGTGTGCTGTAAGGTTAAGGTTCCACTATATAGGGTCAGGTACAGTTGTGGTGTAAGGTTAAGGTTCCACTATATAGGGTCAGGTACAGGTGTGCTGTAAGGTTAAGGTTCCACTATATAGGGTCAGGTACAGGTGTGGTGTAAGGTTAAGGTTCCACCATATAGGGTCAGGTACAGTTGTGGTGTGTAAGGTTAAGGTTCCACTATATAGGGTCAGGTACAGTTGTGCTGTAAGGTTAAGGTTCCACTATATAGGGTCAGGTACAGGTGTGCTGTAAGGTTAAGGTTCCACTATATAGGGTCAGGTACAGTTGTGCTGTAAGGTTAAGGTTCCACTATATAGGGTCAGGTACAGTTGTGCTGTAAGGTTAAGGTTCCACTATATAGGGTCAGGTACAGGTGTGGTGTAAGGTTAAGGTTCCACCATATAGGGTCAGGTACAGTTGTGGTGTGTAAGGTTAAGGTTCCACTATATAGGGTCAGGTACAGTTGTGCTGTAAGGTTAAGGTTCCACTATATAGGGTCAGGTACAGTTGTGGTGTAAGGTTAAGGTTCCACTATATAGGGTCAGGTACAGTTGTGCTGTAAGGTTAAGGTTCCACTATATAGGGTCAGGTACAGTTGTGCTGTAAGGTTAAGGTTCCACTATATAGGGTCAGGTAAAGTTGTGCTGTAAGGTTAGGGTTCCACTATATAGGGTCAGGTACAGGTGTGCTGTAAGGTTACGGTTCCACTATATAGGGTCAGGTACAGTTGTGCTGTAAGGTTAAGGTTCCACTATATATAGGGTCAGGTACAGTTGTGGTGTAAGGTTAAGGTTCCACTATATAGGGTCAGGTACAGTTGTGCTGTAAGGTTAAGGTTCCACTATATAGGGTCAGGTACAGTTGTGGTGTAAGGTTAAGGTTCCACTATATAGGGTCAGGTACAGTTGTGCTGTAAGGTTAAGGTTCCACTATATAGGGTCAGGTACAGTTGTACTGTAAGGTTAAGGTTCCACTATATAAGGCCAGGTACAGGTGTGTTGTAAGGTTAGGGTTGTACCATGTAGGGTCAGGTACAGATGTACTGTAAGGTTAAGGTTCCACTATATAAGGTCAGGTACAGTTGTGCTGTAAGGTTAAGGTTCCACTATATAGGATCAGGTACAGTTGTGCTGTAAGGTTAAGGTTCCACTATATATAGGGTCAGGTACAGTTGTGCTGTAAGGTTAAGGTTCCACTATATAGGGTCAGGTACAGTTGTGCTGTAAGGTTAAGGTTCCACTATATAGGGTCAGGTACAGTTGTGCTGTAAGGTTAAGGTTCCACTATATAGGGTCAGGTACAGGTGTGCTGTAAGGTTAAGGTTCCACTATATAGGGTCAGGTACAGTTGTGCTGTAAGGTTAATGTTCCACTATATAGGGTCAGGTACAGTTGTGGTGTAAGGTTAAGGTTCCACTATTTAGGGTCAGGTACAGTTGTGCTGTAAGGTTAAGGTTCCACTATATAGGGTCAGGTACAGTTGTGCTGTAAGGTTAAGGTTCCACTATATAGGGTCAGGTAAAGTTGTGCTGTAAGGTTAGGGTTCCACTATATAGGGTCAGGTACAGGTGTGCTGTAAGGTTACGGTTCCACTATATAGGGTCAGGTACAGGTGTGCTGTAAGGTTAAGGTTCCACTATATAGGGTCAGGTACAGTTGTGCTGTAAGGTTAAGGTTCCACTATATATAGGGTCAGGTACAGTTGTGCTGTAAGGTTAAGGTTCCACTATATAGGGTCAGGTACAGTTGTGCTGTAAGGTTAAGGTTCCACTATATAGGGTCAGGTACAGTTGTGCTGTAAGGTTAAGGTTCCACTATATAGGGTCAGGTAAAGTTGTGCTGTAAGGTTAGGGTTCCACTATATAGGGTCAGGTACAGGTGTGCTGTAAGGTTACGGTTCCACTATATAGGGTCAGGTACAGTTGTGCTGTAAGGTTAAGGTTCCACTATATATAGGGTCAGGTACAGTTGTGGTGTAAGGTTAAGGTTCCACTATATAGGGTCAGGTACAGTTGTGCTGTAAGGTTAAGGTTCCACTATATAGGGTCAGGTACAGTTGTGCTGTAAGGTTAAGGTTCCACTATATAGGGTCAGGTACAGTTGTGCTGTAAGGTTAAGATTCCACTATATAGGGTCAGGTACAGTTGTGCTGTAAGGTTAAGGTTCCACTATATAGGGTCAGGTACAGTTGTGCTGTAAGGTTAATGTTCCACTATATAGGGTCAGGTACAGTTGTGCTGTAAGGTTAAGGTTCCACTATATAGGGTCAGGTACAGTTGTGCTGTAAGGTTAAGGTTCCACTATATATAGGGTCAGGTACAGTTGTGGTGTAAGGTTAAGGTTCCACTATATAGGGTCAGGTACAGTTGTGCTGTAAGGTTAAGGTTCCACTATATAGGGTCAGGTACAGTTGTGCTGTAAGGTTAAGGTTCCACTATATAGGGTCAGGTACAGTTGTGGTGTAAGGTTAAGGTTCCACTATATAGGGTCAGGTACAGTTGTGCTGTAAGGTTAAGGTTCCACTATATAGGGTCAGGTATAGTTGTGGTGTAAGGTTAAGGTTCCACTATATAGGGTCAGGTACAGTTGTGCTGTAAGGTTAAGGTTCCACTATATAGGGTCAGGTACAGTTGTGCTGTAAGGTTAAGGTTCCACTATATAGGGTCAGGTACAGTTGTGCTGTAAGGTTAAGGTTCCACTATATAGGGTCAGGTACAGTTGTGCTGTAAGGTTAAGGTTCCACTATATAGGGTCAGGTACAGGTGTACTGTAAGGTTAAGGTTCCACTATATAGGGTCAGGTACAGTTGTGCTGTAAGGTTAAGGTTCCACTATATAGGGTCAGGTACAGTTGTACTGTAAGGTTAAGGTTCCACTATATAGGGTCAGGTACAGTTGTGCTGTATAGTTAGGGCTCCTTTTTTTTAAGAATTTCGTTTTGCAGTTTAGTTAACAAGCATCACCAACAAGGTGAAACATAAAACAACTGCCTCTGTAGGTCCACAGACCAACTCCATCACAATAATAAAGGTATTCAAATAATGCAAGGTATTCAAAAACATTCACCAGCAGGAAGGAAGGGCGCATCGGGGTCCCAACCGGGGAAGCCCAACACTAATAGACAAACACACTGTTAGGGACCGACCGTGGGGACAGGGAGAGTGAGCCCTAAACTGACCCTAAAACCGTTCTCCCTGCATACTTGCCCATCCACTCTAAACTGTGGATCGAGAACTGGGCGCCGGTCCCTTCCAGAATTAAAGTGCAGGGGCCTAATAAAAAAAACATACTAATAGATAGCTGGTCACAAACCAGAAACATAACAGGAACGTAGAACTCTATGACAGATTAAGTTCAGAGGACACAGATCAGTGAGCAGCACAGAGGACACGATCAGCGGACATGAACAGAGGACACTATAGATCATCGGACATGAACAGAGGACTCAGTGGTCGTGAACAGAGGACACTATGGAGTTCTGTACATGACTACTGATCTATAGTATCCTCTGTTCACGACCACAAATCTAAAGATCTGAAATAAAGAACTAATAAACATAGAGTTCAAAACACCAGACAGGAAAACGGATAAGTCAACATACTATAGAAACAGACAGGAATATAGCATAATCCCCCAGAACATCCAGAAGACACACAGTCCCCATGGACCAGAAACAGGGATCTATCACTAATCAGGAATATACTCATTCCTTATGCAAAACCTCCAGTAGACATGAAGTCCCCATGGACAGGTAAAAGGAATGCCAGTTACACAGGATAGATATATACATATACATATATATATATATATATATATATATATATATATATATATATATATATATATATATATATATAGCAATGTTCACAGGAATCGCAATCCCTCAGAAAACCTCCAGTAGACAAGATTGTCCCCATGGAGCAGAAACAGGGATGCCTAACAAAGGACACTGTTCATACTGAACACACAAACTGGGCACTCCACTCCACTTATAGCCATTAATAAAAATTCCAAATAGACTAATGGTCAGCAGCACACTCCGCAGTGTGCTCAGAAGCTAACCCAGTAGGAAAACAGAAATATAAAACACAGAACTTCACATAAACGGATACAAGAGAAAACAGTGTGAACAGACACATAGCAGAAAGGATAAATAAATCCTAAAACCGACTAAACAAACACAGCTTAAAATCCACTAAGAGCATGCCACATACCATGGCTAAAACCAGAAAATACAAAGTGCATGCTAAAGCAGATATAGCAGATTAAAAACTCAAATAAGAAGTGTTTCACCCAAAGCCTCCATTAGCCAGCAAGTTTGCAGCTAGACATCAGGATGTAATGATCTCAATAACCAGCACTGAAGCTAGACTGGGCTGACATTAAATAGACACACCCAAAAGGCTATTGGCTAACTGAGGCTGAGTCTGAAAAGCCAGAGACCTTTAACCATTCCCTGACCAGGAAACATAAAACTGTTCACACACAGCAAATCCAATAGCTGTGTGTGAACACAGGCCAATACGGACATGACACACACTCACACATCCCGGTAACCCCAGCCCCCGACCCTTTCCCGTAAAGAACAGCACACGCTATAGAAAACCTACTGGGACAATCTAGTTGGAAGGTCAGCCGACACATCAAGTAAAAGCCATGGGGTCCACACCTTGTCACATTTCTTAGGGCACTCACATACAATGCCTGGTACAATGGGACATATTTGTTAACCATATTTAGCCATCAAGACAGAGGGGGGAGGGAAGTATCCTTCCAGGTCATTACTACCATTTTACAAAACAGCAGGAAGCGGATCAGTAAGAGTCTATGAGAACTAGAGACCACCTCATTTATAACTCCCAGCAGACATACCACATGGGTAAGTAGAAAAGGGAATTCCAAATTATCTGCCAAAAACATCATCGCCTCCCTCCAGGAGAAGGCTATGACAGGGCACTCCCAGATAGCACGCAAAAAGGTACTGACTTCTGAAGAACAACGAAAACATAGGTCAGTCGGGGAAACACCAATACGCTTCAGCTTAGCAGAGGTATAATACAATCTCAAGACATATCTAGACTGAATCAACATATCTCTACTACTAACTACGGTGGAATAGTACGAGGCTTCCCTTCCACTAGACAAATCCAGGATATCAGCCACCCATTTATGAAAGGCTTCTGAGAATGGGCTAGGTCCCAGCGACTGGAGGAGAGCATAGGACTGAGTAAGGGTTATAGAAAGATCCGTGGTGCCCAGTAGAAGCTCCTCCCATAGATAGGGCCACATCACCGAGTCAAAGGCCTTATAAATGTCCAGACTAACCACAACTCCAGTAGGAAAGCCCTCCCCCACCACTGCGATGTTAAGCTGCAGGTGCTTCACTTTATCATCAGTAACTCTACCCGGCATAAACCCAGTTTTGTCAGGATGAATGATAGTTAATGACCCCAGATAGGCTAGTAGCCAACACTGTAGCCAAGATCTTTATATCAACAAAAGGGAAATAGGTCTATAAGAATCAGGCAGCAACGGGTCCTTTCCAGGCTTGGGAAGCACAACAATCAACACCTCCCTCATAGAGTCTGGAAGGGAATCTACGACAGCTATCGAGTGAAACAGTTTAATATTATACCAGTCGCCCATCATCCCATCTAAACCCAGATTCTTTCCATGAGGAAGATCCTGAATAGCCTGCTCCACCTCCTCAACCGTAAAAAGGAGCATCCAATGCCTCCGTCTGAGCCCGACTAAGCATAGGAAGGAACAGCTCTTGTAGAAAAAACACAATTTCCCCCTGACAGGGCCTAGAAGGAACAGAATACAGGGAGGAGTAAAAATCCTTGAAGACAGAGTTAATCAACTGAGGGTCAGACACCACAGAACCATCCCCGCCCCTAATACAAGGGATAGAGGCAGCAGGACGACTATCCCTCACCAAGTAGGCCAACAGCTTCCCATTCTTATCCCCAAACGCAAAAAGGTCCACATCCCTATCCGCCAACCACAATTGAACCCTATCCTCTTGGACAACCAAAAGAGACCTCTGAGCCTTGGCCCACGCCCTCTCATGATCAGGAGAAGGATCTCTAATATAAGCCGCCTCTAAAGCACTGACTTGCTGCAACAACCCGTTCTCCATGGCCAACCTGATTTTCCTCTGACCCGTTACACCTGCTATAAAAGCACCCCTGATCGTGGCCTTGTATGCATCCCATTGAACTAATGGATCAGGATAAGTAGCATTATGCTCCCTGTACTCAGTATGGGCAACCCCTAACACTTCCACTACAGCTTGCAGCCAGCCAGGGTGCATGCGCCAAATACGGGAAGGGGGACTAGGGCCTAGATTGAGAACTACCAATATAGTAGAGTGGTCTGAGATCCCCCTAGTGGTGTAGCAAACTTCTCTTACCGCTTGGAGGAAATTCAGACACCAGAGCAAGATCTATGCGAAAGAAGGACCTATGGGCTCAGAGTAGAAAGAAAAGGCAGATGCATATGGGTACTTCCACCTCAAGCCCAACGCCTTGCGCCAGGTATTAAAAGAGGAGGAGCCAGGGTCAGCAGCAGTGGTGCGGTCGAGTAGAGGATCAGGAACTACATTGAAATTTCCTACACATAGGACAGGTTCGGAGGGAAAAGACAATAGTTTGTTAGTAATCGACTACAACACAGAGACCTGAAAAGGAGAAGGCACATAAACGGAGACAAGAACAAATGAGAAAGAGCAGTGTAGTATCACAAACCTCCCAAAGTGGACATAGGCTACTTGGGAAACAACCAGTGGTAAGGACTTAGTAATTAAAACAGAGACACCTCTGGTATAACTAGAAAAGCCCTTCGCTATCCATGCCCTCTTCAGGACAAGTACCTTCTGGCCCGTAATATGAGTCTCCTGCAAGCATATAATGTGAGGAGATTGGTGTTTCACAAAATCTAGACATAAAGCCCTCCTGAACTTGGAGTTATGCCCCCGCACATCCCAGCTAACAACCTTTAGAGTCCCCATCACGACATACAACCATATGCAACAACAGGAAGAAGCAAAGTTGGACCGGGGAAAGGAAGAAAAGAGCACCGGGACCACACACACCACACACATTCAACATAAAGACAGACAGGGCACAATACAAATGCAACAAAGCATAAACAGAACAATCCCATGTCTTCCCTGTCTAACACTAAGCGGAACATAGTAAAACATCTACGCCCTAAGACTGTGCAGACCTATACCCCAAATACTACCAGGCGTCAAAGGAACGCCAAGTAACCTGAAAAAACTACTCTTACTAGAACCTTCCCGCTACCCCACTCCAAACTAAAATGGCCGGTAACTAAGAAAACTGCCCAGGGATGCCCTAGGGAAAACTGGAACCTATGGAGACCCTAAGGAATGCTAACTTCCTCACCACTACCTAAAGAACAGTAGGGGAGAACGACCAAGAGCAGGACAGTCCATGACAGTTCAGTCCGGAGGTCTGACAGGAGGGCCGCATCCACCCAATGAAGAGCCTCAATCGGGGAGGTGAAGAACTTATTGGATGTTCCATCCACCAATCTCAGGCGAGCAGGATAAAGCATTGAGTAGCGGAGTCCTTGGCACACATCTTTGACTGGACCTTAGTTAACTTCACCCACTGCTTATGCAACTCCACGATAGAAGGATACTCTTCTCCCCTTACAAATGACCTCTCCCATAATTTCGCACTGCACATAGAATAGCATCTCTGTCCTTGAAGTGTACCCACCAGGCGGAGGTTGTTGCGCCACAGGCGGTTCTCCATATCATGCATGCGGCTCAGAACTGCCGTCATCGGGCGCTGTAGTAAATCAACTCTGTCTGGCAAAGAATGGAGAGTATCCTCCACTGCAGAGACCCTATGCTCCAACTCCTCAGTGCGCTCACCTATCTTCTGGTCATGTCGCAGAATAACAAATTCCTGCCGCAGTTCATCTATTTTAGTCAACATTATTGATTGACAGGATGTAAAGGCAGCCAAGAGCTCTATGAACCAATGGTCCAGAGCAGCAGCATCATAGACAGGTCTTTCAGGGGACAATCACTGCGGAGGAGTCAGAGAACCCTTAAATAATGACAGAGGTGGATCAGGAGAGTCACCCCTAGGCCGGTCCGGTGGTCTAGAGAATTGGCTCAGCGCTTTTGCCGCCTGCACAGATACTTTAATAGCAATCTGGGTCTGAGCACCAGGATCCCGTTGAGAAGGGCCACAGGAACGGGGAGAACCATCATCAGAGGAAGCATCCTCATCAGAGGTCGGCCGAGAGGCCTCAGCATTCAATTTAGATTTGTTATTTCTGTGACTACCATGGGGGCCACCTATGGCTAGCAGGGCACACTGAGAGCAGGTAGAAAGACGCTAGTGTTATAGTCCCAGGAACACCGGTCTCTCCTAAAGGTATATATAGCAGTCCTCAGCAAATGGGCAAGGTTTCACAAGTCCCAGCAATCACAGAGGTCTCCCTCAAGGCACTCACAGATGGCAAGGCAGCTGACAGTCCAGACAATGCTCTCCAAGCATGCAAAGGAGAACTCCAGTGAAGCACTGCTGGGTGTAGGCAGGGCAGCAGCAGGCAACCTGAGAATGATGGCAAGAGAGAGGGTCCACAGGCAGACACTATTTGAAGCAGAAGGGGACCGCAGCCACTGCGTCCTTGGCAATAGGAGCCACCAGCAGAAGTTTTCAGCATGGACAGCATGTTACCTCCTCAGCAGCCGCAGCTGGGGTAACCATGGCAACCCCCAGAGGCTCCGCCCACGAAGAACTAAGATGGCACCCGTCCCAGGGAATAGCCAAAAACCCAGGATCCAGCAAGGCCAGCACCACTCCGCTCACCACAGCAGCCTGGGACAAGCACAACCTCACCAACAGACCAGCCGCCACTCCGGATCCCCTCAGCACTGCTCAGGATGGGGATCAGGACTCCACAGGCCGCAGAAGCCGGACTCTCCTCAGCCCCAGCCCGAGGAAGACTGGCCGTGCAGAGCAATTATACCAGGGTTAAAGAGGCAGGGGTAGCGGGAACTCTTACAGGATGCGTCCGCTCACTCAGTCATTCAGGTAGGCCCTGCCTAGGGTTCCTTCTTCTAGGGTCAGGTACAGCTGTGCTGTAAGGTTAGCATTCCACCAATTGGGGTCAGGTACAGTTGTGCTGTGAGGTTAGGGTTTTTTCTTGTAGGGTCAAGTACAAATATGGTGTATGGTTAGGGTTCCACTATATAGGGTCAGTGACAGCTTTGCTGTAAGGTTAGGGTTCCACCATGTAGGGTCAGGTAAAAATATGGTGTAAGGTTTGGGTTCCACTATATAGGGTCAGTTACAGTCATGCTGTAAGGTTAGGGTTCCTTCTTGTAGGGTCAGGTACAGATATGGTGTAAGGTTGGGGTTCCACTATATAGGGTCAGTTACAGTCGTGCTGTAAGGTTAGGGTTCCTTCTTGTAGGGTCAGGTACAGATATGGTGTAAGGTTAGAGTTGCACTATATAGGGTCAGTTACAGGTGTGCTGTAAGTTTAGGGTTCCCCTTTTGCTAAGGACACCCTCTCCTCACACAGGACTCCTCTTTGCCGCTCGCTGTCTTTGTCTGGGATGTGGAGAATTCATCTTCTGAGGATGTAGAGGTCTCCATCATGTTCACAATGAGGAACGGCAGCGGAAGTAAAAGTGATCAGGCGGGTGGCCACTGGAACGAACCATTCAGTCTGCACCAGGAGGGAGATCCTGTTTGCGGTGTCCTCTTACATCACTGTACCAGCTCCAATCCCTTCACCCTGGGGATAGCGGTACGAGAGAGGGTAAGAAGGGCGATTACTTTATCCTGGGGATGGCGGAACGAGAGAGGGTAAGAAGGGCGATGACTTTTATCCTGGGGATGGCGGTACGAGAGAGGGTAAGAAGGGCGTTGACAGTATCCTGGGGATGGCGGTATGAAAGAGGGTAAGAAGGGCAAAGACTTTATCCTGGGGATGGCGGTACGAGAGATGGTAAGAAGGGAGATGACTTTATCCTGTGGTTGGCTGTATGAAAGAGGGTAAGAAGGGCAAAGACTTTATCCTGGGGATGGCGGTACGAGAGATGGTAAGAAGGGAGATGACTTTATCCTGTGGTTGGCTGTATGAAAGAGGGTAAGAAGGACGAAGACTTTATCCTGGGCATGGCGTTATGAAAGCGGGTAAGAAGGGCGATGACTTTATCCCGGGGTTGGCGGTACGAGAGAGGGTAAGAAGGGCGATGACTTTATCCCGGGGTTGGCGGTACGAGACAGGGTAAGAAGGGCGATGACTTTATCCCGGGGTTGGCGGTACGAGAAAGGGTAAGAAGGGCTTTGACTTTATCCTGGGGATGGCGGTATGAGAGCGGGTAAGAAGAGCGATGACTTTATCCCGGGGTTGGCGGTATGAAAGAGGGTAAGAAGGGTGATGAATTTATCCTGGGGATAGCGGTACGAGAGAGGGTAAGAAGGCCGATGACTTTATCCTGGGGATGGCGGAACGAAAGAGGGTAAGAAGGCTGATGACATTATCCCGGGGTTGGCGGTACGAAAGAGGGTAAGAAGGACAATTACTTTATCCTGGGGATGGCGGTACGAGAGAGGGTAAGAAGGGCAATGACTTTATCCTGGGGATGGCGGTATGAGAGCGGGTAAGAAGGGCAATGACTTTATCCCAGGGTTGGCGGTATGAAATAGGGTAAGAAGGTTGATGACTTTATCCTGGGGATGGCGGTATGAGAGCGGGTAAGAAGGGCGATGACTTTATCCCAGGGTTGGCGGTATGAAAGAGGGTAAGAAGGGCGATGACTTTATCCCAGGGTTGGCGGTATGAAAGAGGGTAAGAAGGGTGATGACTTTATCCTGGGGATGGCGGTATGAGAGCGGGTAAGAAGGGCGATGACTTTATCCCAGGGTTGGCGGTATGAAAGAGGGTAAGAAGGGCGATGACTTTATCCTGGGGATGGCGGTACAAGAGAGGGTAAGAAGGGCGTTGACTTTATCCTGGGGATGGCGGTATGAAAGAGGGTAAGAAGGGCGATGACATCCTGGGAATAGCGGTACGAGAGAGGGTAAGAAGGGTGTTGACTTTATCCTGAGGATGGCGGTATGAAAGAGGGTATGTCAGTTTGCTGGGTCCCTGTGATCCTTGAGGTTGCAGTCAGCTGGGTCACTTTGATCCTTGAGGTTGCAGTCAGCTGGATCACTTTTTTCATTGAGGTTGTAGTCAGATGGGTCACTTTGGTTATTGAGGTTACGGTCAGCTGGGTCACTGTGATCTTTGAGGTTGCAGTCCGATGGGTCACTTTGGTCATTGAGGTTGCAGTCCGATGGGTCACTTTGGTTATTGAGGTTGTAGCCAGATGGGTAACTGTGATCATTGAGGTCGCAGTCAGCTGGGTCACTTTGGTCATTGAGGTTGCAGTCCGATTGGTCACTTTGGTCATTGAGGTTGCAGTCCGATGGGTCACTTTGGTCATTGAGGTTGCAGTCCGATGGGTCACTTTGGTCATTGAGGTTGCAGTCCGATTGGTCACTTTGGTCATTGAGGTTGCAGTTCGATTGGTCACTTTGGTCATTGAGGTTGCAGTCAGCTGGGTCACTTTGGTTATTGAGGTTACGGTCAGCTGGGTCACTGTGATCATTGAGGTTGCAGTCCGATGGGTCACTTTGGTCGTTGAGGTTGCAGTCCGATGGGTCACTTTGGTCGTTGAGGTTGCAGTCAGCTGGCCTCCTGTAATCATGGCTTTCTTTATGTACTTCCTCCAGCAAGGATCCCACGTGTCTCACTGGACAGAATTTGACCCGATGGGGATGGGGCAGGACATATGGAAGGACCTTCTGGAGAACGGCCGCCTCCGCTCCCCCGCAGGTAACCGCTCGCTGACGTCACTCACATATCGTCATATCACCGATAAGAGAAGGGTCTTCTCCGGAAATAGGAAGGCAACGTTTCCTGTCTCCACCCCCATGAACAGTGCCTTCTGCAGGACACTCACTGTAACAATCCCCCCACAGGTGCCAGTTCTCCCACCGTAAAAGGACAGAAGACGGCGGCGGCAGTGGCGGCGGGCTGTGCGGTGGGCCCCGGAGGACGAGGCACCCTGGAGTTCTCTCTGTGCTGGGATATGCCTCGGATCCACTTTGGTTCTGGAGAGAAGGAATATTACAGGTAGGTCATTGTCCTAGTCCTCAGAGACACTTAGGTATTACAGTGCCCTCCTGACGTCTCTCTCCACCCCACAGGCGCTACACGCGGTTCTTTAGCCGTGACGGGGGGGCCGCTCCAGCTCTCTGTCAGTACAGTTTATCCCACTATGAAGAATGGGAACGGAAGATCAGTGCATGGCAAGACCCCATCCTACAAGACAGGTAGGTACCAACCGGGGTGGAGAGGAACCCTTCTGTAATATAAAGGGGTCCTCTCATATCCACATGGTATGGAGTCACCAGATAGTAACTGTGTGCCCCCTCCTGCAGCCTCCTCCCGTCCTGGTATAAGTCAGCGCTGTTTAATGAGCTGTACTTCATGGCGGACGGCGGCACGATCTGGGTGGAGGTTCTCGCGGATGAAGCAGATGATGAACTCATGAAGATTGGGCAGGAACACATGACTGGCATGAAAAGTCTACTCCAAGAATATGGACGCTTCGCTTACCTGGAAGGTGGGACCACAAATCTATATACACACTGTACCCCTATATACCCCTATATACATCTGTATAGACTGCACCCCATACACATCTGTATGTACCGCTATATATTCTGTACCCCTATATACATCTATATGTACATCTATATACACTGCATCCCATGCACATCTGTATGTACCTCTATATACACTACCCCTATATACATCTATATGTACATCTATATACACTGTACCCCTATATACCCTCCTTTATTGATATCCCAGTGATTGTTTCCTCAGGACAGGAGTACCGCATGTATAACACGTATGACGTCCATTTTTACGCCTCTTTTGCTCTCATTATGCTGTGGCCTCATTTGGAAATCAGTCTTCAGTATGATATGGGTGAGTGTATATAATATACAACATATGTATATTCTATGTACAGTGAGTGTATATATGTATATTCTGTGTACAGTGAGTGTGTATATAATATATATGTATATTCTGTGTACAGTGAGTGTATATAATATATATGTATATTCTGTGTACAGTGAGTGTATATATAATATATATGTATTCTGTGTACAGTGAGTGTATATATAATATATATGTATTCTGTGTACAGTGAGTGTATATATAATATATATGTATTCTGTGTACAGTGAGTGTGTATATAATATACAACATATGTTTATTCTATGTACAGTGAGTGTATATATGTATATTCTGTGTACAGTGAGTGTGTATATAATATATATGTATTCTGTGTACAGTGAGTGTATATATGTATATTCTGTGTACAGTGAGTGTATATATAATATATATGTATTCTGTGTACAGTGAGTGTATATATAATATATATGTATTCTGTGTACAGTGAGTGTGTATATATAATATAATATACAGTGACCCCCCGACCTACGATGGCCCCGACATATGATGAAATCGACATACAATGCTTTTTTATGTCGGGGCCATCGCATTAAGTGCTATCCGGCACAACAAATGCTTAAGCTGCTGCCGGATAGCAGCTTAATGTTCCCCGTGTTGTGCGGTAAGTATTACTTACCCCTCTACGATACTTCGGGTCCAGCGCTGGTCTTCCGGTGTCTTCTCGGTCCTCTCCGATGACGTCAATACGCTGCTGCGCACGCCATCCAATAGGAATGGCGTAGGCAGCGGCGTAATGACGTCGCTACGCAGGCCCAGTAAG